>NC_077222.1:93292505-93590096 GCF_024763615.1 Phlebotomus papatasi | reverse complement strand
GATTTTGATGAGTGAGGGCTTAAACGAAAGATCTCACCAAATGCTACAACTTTCTAGAATATTTGAACTTCGTGGGACCAACACCAGGGGCGCCACAGTCGAAAAACCAATTTCAATATCACATAACCTCAATTATCTCGACTGTCGCTAAACCGATTTTGATGATTACTTCGACATAATTGTAGAGCACATTTGTCTCTACATTTCGTCCATACATCATTTTCCGCTCAGACTACGCTATCACTCCGATTTTGCCGTTTAAGTGTGAAAAGAATGATTTTTCCCATAATAACGCTTTGAAATCACTCAGATGCCAATTTGACTGCCTCTACTCCACCAAGACACTTAAAATAGGGTTTTAAATGGAAAGTCCCGCAAAATACAACAATTCTTTGATATAGTTGAAGTTCAACAAATGACTACTTGGGGCACTCTGGATGAAAAAACGAGTTAAGAAACAAAAAACCTCGCTTATCTTGGCTTCTGAGTAATTGATGAGTTCAAGTTCTACGGCAAAATTATAGAGTACATTCTGGTCTACATTTCACCCATATAACACTTTTCTGTCAGTTCATCCAAATCCTTGACATTTTGGTTCAAATACAAAACTTGTATAATTTCACGAATTTGATTCAAGATAACTGAATGGCGTCTCCCAACTTCAGCTCTAAATCGAATTTGCATGCACTCCGAGTTAGCTAACGTTAAGAATCTCACCTACATAAGCCGGTTAGGATTATCTGTCCCTTTTTAAATTTTCACAAAATACTTTGTAATGAAATTAGTAAATTTCAGTAAAAAGGGCGTATATTTTACTAAAATGATAATCCTGTGATCGTTAAATGGGAGGAATCATCAGCGTTCAATAATTAAAATTACTTTACCAGATTTTCGTTTTGATGAATTATCACGTCGGCCGTTTCCTTAAGTGGTCTTCAGAATAGAGATTTAATCCAGTTCCTCAAGGTCTCAAAATCCTACGTAGTAACCATTTTTTTGATTTTTAAGCATCGAATAAATCATTTTTAAGCTTTTTCAATGCTAAATTAAATTTTTCCAATACATCTTCACTGATGAGAAATTATTGCAGTTAAGCCATAACGATAAGTCTACGAGACGAGTAGTCTCAATAATAGGGAACTATTGAGCGTCGGGGGATTGGGTAACTTTGAAAAAGACGACTTTTTGCAAAGCTTTCGGCTCGGACTCAAAGCCTTCCTCAGTAGATAAATCTATAATTTTCTTACTTTGTTAATTGGTCTAAGCGTTCACAGGATATGGAAATTGAGATTTTACAGTTTAATTATCTTTAATTTTGCTTTTTAAAATTTTTTCTTGTATTCTTCTGTTCTGAATTTCTTTGTGAGGAATAACGTAATCTTAATATCGTATATTTTAGGGTAGCAAAATTACCCAAAAGTAAGGTATGTAAATTTACTGTTGTTAATCTTAAGGGGTTACGTGGATTAAAATTCTAGAAAACATTACTTTTTCTAAATTTTTTTTAACATAGTAAATAAATGATTTAATTTAAACTGAATATTCCGAATTTTTTATTTAAAAGTTTTAAAACTATAATCGCTGGGACCTGATTTTACGACTTAAAAAAAATTAATTTTCCGATGGACAAAGGTACCCTAATATGAATTAAAACCTATTCTCTCAAAAATATATAGTAATTTGAAAATTATTTGCATGAACGTGTATGCTCATCTTCAACAACCTATGACTGGAAAATTCTCCGTTTTGAGTTATTGAATGTCAAAGGTAATTCACTTTCGATGTCTTATTTTTCAATCAATTTTGGTTATACTTCGATTCTTAGGAAAGGTATTGAAATTTCGAATGCGGATGCATTGACCTTTATTGGTAACGAATCGATTAAGTATTGATGCGCTCATTAAATTTCACATAAGGGAAAGTACCCATGTACAGTACGGTCCCAAGCTTGATAATGACTAAATTTTGGCTATGTTTTTGAAAAATGTGATTCCGCAATATCTTTTAAAAACTGGACACTTTCCCCTAGTTTTTGAAAGATGGATGCGATAAGTCACATTATTTATTGAAAAACATAAGAAAAACTTAGTCATTATGAAGATTGGGACCGTACAAAGCATGGGCACTTTCCCCTATGGGAACTTCAGAGACATTTATCGCGGTAACTAGAAGTGCATATGCCATAACTTTACATATTTAACTCTATTTTTCACAATTAGTTACTAAATAATACACGAAGTGACTCTAATAGCCAATTGAATGTCATTATGACACAAAATGTATATGATTTATAAAATTCCAAAAAGTTTGGACATAAAACCAATATGGAATTACAAAAAAAAATTTCGGTTTTCATGAGCTCATACAAGATAATGACTAGTCGAACACCGGTTGTAGAGATTTACAATAAAATTTTTGAAAGTGCGGTTGGATTAAATCTACATTAACCAGCAAAATAATTCAATATCCGGCTTTTGGTACCGCAAAGCCATTAACAATTTTCAATTTAAATTGTGCAATTTATTTAATTAATAACATCACATCATTAACATTGTAAATGACAAATTAAAAAAAATCGCCATTCGTAGTTGAAAAATTAACTTTTAAATAATTTATCAATAAATTCTGTATTAAATTGCGTCTGATTAAAAATTAAATTCATCAAGATCGAAAAATGCGATATATTAAAGGAATATCATCCCCTCATGTTGAAAGGTATTCCATTGAAAGAATATTTAAACGATGATTATCGGATATTGCTGGTATGTTATATAGGAATATGGCACATTTCGTATGCCGATTGCAATCGATTTCAAGGTATTTTGCGATAAAGAGCTACAGAATGGTTCTGAAGATAAGTGAAAAAGGGAGAGTGAATGCGTGCTATTGTCTGACAAAATTGGCGGTAGTTTCCAGGATGAAGCCCAAAACAGAGCCAGAGATACGGGTTATTATCACACCAGAGATTTAAGACGAGCATTACATCCCACCTTCAAACGCAAAGGCATATAATCGAATACGTGACTTGCGTGATTACAGCACCTGAAACACGATTGTAGGTGCACGAAGGTGGAAGAAATTGTTCACGAGACTTTGGAACTTTTAAATTCCGCATCAGTACTAGGATCCTTGTTAGCAAAGAACGAGTGTACCTCCTCTAAGCTCAAGTTTTCAACTTTCCTTCTACTCATCATCGACCGGTCCGAAAATGTTCGTCTGCCAAGAAAAAAAAAGTCTAACTGCATTTTGGTGGAGCTTTGCCCTACGCCCTGCGAGCTTTTTCTTCCTTTGAGAGAGAGAGAGAAAAAATTCTGAACTTTGACGGAATGAATATTATTCCATGAGCCCTTGAGATGGATTTGATGGTGGATGGAGTAAAAAATCCAACCTCTAGGGATTCTATTATATTTCTTTTTCCATCCTGCTCAATTCTCATCCTTGAAATGTAGCGATGAGGAGAAAATATTGCCGCAATAGATCGCTGAGAGTTAGTAGAAGCTTTGGCTTACACCAAAACCACAGATTTGATTAGCTGTTAGATAAGATTAGTGAAACAATCTTGTATTAATGCCTAAGTGTCGCATTAATGCCAGACATTAATCAAGTCTTCTTAAGAGGCATTTGTGAACAAATTCCAGTCTTTGTGCATTTTATTGCTGAATTTTAGTGATGCTTTAAAAGCTGAATTTGAAGGTCACAGAAGAATCTACAGCAGTAAGGTAATCTTGGCAAAGGAAAAAATTAAGAAGTTATGAATCATTTTATTTTTTACTCACCATTTTGAATTATTTACAGACTAAATTTTTTTTTAAATTTTTAGTCAATCATTTTTAGTTATTTTTATGTGTTTATTTAAAAACTGTTTACTGTTTCTTTACTGTTAAAAACAACTTGAATTTAAACACATAGAAATAACTAAAAATGATTGACTAAAAATTAAAAACATTTTTAGTCGGTAAATAATTCAAAATGGTCAGTAAAAAAATAAAATGATTCATAACTTCTTAATTTTCCCTTTATCAATATTACCTGACTGCTATAACGTATGGCCAGTGAAATCTGCACAAAGTTCAAACACAATTTTCTAATATTTGTACATAGTTTTATTATAACTTTTTTACATGTTTTGATAGGTATGTATGAACTTATTTCAGGAAAAAATCCGGTCCGATCCGATGAGCTTTTCGGCACATTCGGGGAACTTCCGCCATTGATGTCGAAAATGTGGATGTTGCCATCTTCTTCAACTCTCGTTTTATTTTTCCCTTCAGCGTGACTCGAAAGTTTGAAAGTGAAAGTTTCGGGCATACACCTTTCACTTAATATTAGCCCAAAATGATTTAATAGGCCTCAATTGGGGGACGTTAGGGGGAGCTTTCTTCCTTCTTGACAACAGGTATGTCAAGTTCCTCCAATGCGTTCATTGTCTTCCTTGAGTAATGGCTGGGTGCTAGGTCTGGCCAGAAGATCACATTGTCCCTTCGATGATACTTATTGATGAAAGCTTCCAGCTTAGGCAAGCAATCTCTGATATAGACGTCAGAATTTTGCGTTAGACTCTTTGTGAGGAACGCGGGCTCAGACATTCCAGCAGCACTGATTGCAAGCCACAAAAGGACTTTTTTCGGGTACTTAGTATGCTCAACGTACTTATCTTTCTTGTCTACATTGTCGTCACATACATAATAATACTGCCCCTGCCACTTATTACCATCCATGGTGAAATAGGACTCATCGTCCATGACACAAACAATGTCGTTCTGAGCGTGAAAAACATTTTGGGTCAAAAGAGACAAACGAATTTTCTGAGTCTTTTCCTGAGTTTCTGAGACAGCTGGCTTCGGTTTTCTGGTTCTCCTCTTGATTCCCATAGACTCCAGATACTTCTTCACCGTTGTTTTGCTACATTCAAGTTTGTTACCAAGCTCACGGTACGACTTTGCAACTTTATTGGATGTTAACTTGCAAGTCGAGCCCGCATCTTCGATTGACTAAGGGTGCTAAAATTTCCAGATCCCTTAGCTCGTGTAGTGATTTTTCGCTTCCCATAGTTCGACAGGATGCTATAAATACTCCTTCGCGATATTCCCATAGTCACAAAATGTTTTACGACTTCAGATTTATTCAATGTGGGATGACTGTCCTGAAAATTACAAACTAATTTTCGTCTATACTCTTCAGTATTATTTGTCGGAGCCATGTTTCCTAACTAAATCTAGCAAAACTTTTATGTCATGTTAAGAACACATCTGGCAACACTGTAAAGTGATATAAATGTGACTGGTATACATTTTAATTATTTTTAAGCCTTCAAACTTTTGTGCAGATTTCACTGGCCATACGTTAGTGCCCCAGTTTCCCCTGTGTTTTATGCTCTTGTGCTTATCCTACATACTTTTAGGGTTGGTACCGGAACAAAAGTTGTTACCTTTGGCAATACCTATTCGATGATATAGGTTTCATTCGTGGCGAAAGGTTGGACCATTTTGCCCAATATCCTTTAATCATAAAAATAATGAAATATTTTTGGCCAAAGGAAAATGACGGAGTCATGAACCATCTTGGCCTTTTCCATTTGATTTAAACGGATTTCTGATCAAATTTTTACATTGATTAACTTCTTGGCTATCATATTCGACTGACTTTACACTCATGGGGTGACTTTGTACCCTGATTTTCTTTAAATAGTTTTGAATGAATTGTCTAGAAACCAAGAAACAGGGATTCAACTTGCTGCCCCTCGGGGAACGGAAAGTCAAGGTGAAAAGAATAGTATACATTTGCAAAAATCCCGGCTGTTACAAATGTTACTATTCAAATCCGTTTCTGGGTTGCTTCTAAGCCACTGCTGCGGTGTCACTACCTTCAGGGTCTTTGTCACTGTACTATAAGTTGGAGAACCGGAGTCAGTCCGATCTAGAACGTCAGAGGAAGGACGCATGGACTTGGGGCTCTCGGAGGAATCTGGCTGGATGCTAAAAGGTGTGGCAGATACACTGAGAGAAATCCGAAAAAGTTAAAATAACATTCCGGAAATGTTAATTTCACCCTGCATTATTGATCCAAAATCGGTGTAAATATTATGCTTTTTAGGTGTATGAGGGTTTAAAGTTACCCTTTTTCATGTTAATTTTACACTTAAAATGGTGTAAAATTAACATTAAAAAATGTTGATATATTTTTACACCTAAAAAGTGTCAAAGTTATGAGGAAATGAAGTTAATCGCACCCCCGTTTTTTTCTCAGTGTAGTTACTTACAAGGGCCCATTCCCTATCAGTAGTAAGCATAAAGCAGAGTACTGTTTTGTGGGCGTGGCTTTCCATGGAGCACGATACTGTTTTGTGACGCCACATCGATAACTCTGGTGTGTGGTCTACGTGGAGGACGATTTCCCCGCTCCGCGCTCCTCCCCTCCTCCTCCTCTTCTGCATTTTGGTTAATTATTTTAACTGAATATGAAGCACGATCCTGCTTTGTGGGCGTGGCTTGTCCGTTGATATGGAGCACAAGACTGTTGCAGGAAGCATTTTGATTGGTTATGAAGCACGATACTGTTTTGGGGGCGTGGCTTGTCTGTGGATATGGAGCACAAGACTGTTGCAGGAAGCATTTTGATTGGTTATGAAGCACGATACTGTTTTGGGGGCGTGGCTTGTCTGTGGATATGGAGTACAATACTGCTGCAGGAAGCATTTTGATTGGTTATGAAGCACGATACTGTTGTTGAGGGACGCATTTTCATTGGCTATGGAGCACGATACTGCTGAAGGAAGCGTTTTCATTGGCTATGGAGTACGATACTGCTGTTTGAAATGTGATCCGTTTCAGACGCCATATTGATCTTAGCTGTAAGCTTTAGGCGACCATCTTGAAATTTTTGGAACTTTAAACTTTTTGAGATTGCGCTTTTTGATAGTCATTTTGAATATTTGAATTAACGGAAATTACTTTGGTGGACTCTTCCTCATGTAATTTTTTTTCTCCCTATATAATTTATATGAGAAAAGATCTGCCATCCATGGGAATTGATCACCAGACCTCTCGGTTGCGAGTCCAGCACCTTATCCATTGTGCCATTGTGGCATGATAGAAGGTTTGTCAGAAGTCTTTCCTATGCAGTAAGCGGGATTCTCTATAGTCTCTGGCCTATATGCACTGTCCAAGTGTGGAAAGATGCAAATGCAATATGAGACCTTTTCGCGCGCTCGAGACCATATGGGAGAGACTATTTGTATGAGTCTTTGTGCGACAATTTGATTCCTTCAGATGAATGAAGCAACATGGAAAAAATGTCTTGCAGTGCGCAATATAATTGTAAAATTGAGTGGAATTTCGCAATATTCACTAATTTTACTGGCGATAAGAACTATCAATAATTTTCATTGGTTATTGAACAGCATGATGTTGATGCCGTCATGCAATTTAAACCATTTTCATTGGATATTGATCAATAGATATATTGAAACGTCATTGAGTTGAGATTTGCATGTAAACAGTTTTTTGTTTTTCAAAGCATGCAACTTTTGAGCTTGCGTATTTCAATATTATTTGAAATATTTAACTTTTTTCTTTAAATTGTAACATAAATTGCCGAAAAATATCTTAATTCTTCACTTACACGATTGTATCTCACATCATTCACATCTCTTGTTGATATGATCAAACGATCAATTTTATGCAATTTGTCTAAAAAATATTTTTCATTCAGTTATTTCAGATAAGAAGTGATAAATTTCGTGAAATATATTGAATTTCTGCTTATTGCAGATGGTGACTGCCATGAAATTTCAAGAATCTTAGTTTCAGATCCTCAATTTTCAAATAAACAAACTGATGATCAAAGATGTTGCTATGCATTTTTATGCAGTTGTGCGGGATTATTCGAAATTTGCACTCCTGTATCATGCATAAAATAAAAGAATTAAAAGATGAATGAAAAAATGTCAATGTGGGCAAAATTTCTTGTCTTGTGTATGAATCATTTAACTCTCTTGATCGCAAGTGGGAAAGTATGTAAAAAGTGTTAGATTTCTCATAACTTTGTATTACAATGTTCTTTTTCTCTGACATTAGAGAATTTTTACAACATTACAGAACAAAATTATTCAAAGTGAATTATTGATTTGTGTTTTCTCTTATTATAATTTAGCAAATATGAAAAAATCTGTAAATATATGTACAATATTTACCTAAGAATTTGATTATGTGGAGAAATGGCAGCAGAGTAAAATAAAATAGGAACCAACTTTTCATACAAAATTGATTTTTATGAATGAAATGTTGTATACACTTCTATAATTCGGTACCTGGGATGCTGAATTAACTTATGCATTTTTCATTGATGACTCATTATCAAATTTATGTATATTTCTGTGGCACATATCACAAAATAGAAGATGAAATCCTCTTTCTTTAGTAGAAGATCAATTTTTTTAAGATGACTCTCAGTAGAATAGGCATAAAAAATAAAATTCAAGCGATACTCACTAAAATAAAGTCAAACATTTGCGTTCTTACACTGATAAAAGAAATTTAGCTTTGCACTCACTAGCACTTCATCACTGAATACTATTAATTTTAGTTCTTGACCGTAAAGCTTCATCCTCCCCTGAATAAATGTTAACAAAATTTTATTTATTATATTGAAAAACAATTTAAAAAAAAGTAACTTCACTTGTTATTTAGAAAAATGTTCTATTTGCCCCTCGCATCCTACCTCTAGACTTTATTCTGAGATATGAACATGACATGTCCAAACATGTTTCATCGTGTATGAAACAAACATTTTGCATACGTTTGCATAATTTTCTCGGGAAATTTCGTCAGTACGATCAAAAGATCCTAAAATATTTTATAGGAATTTGAACATTGGAAAAAAAGTCTCATTTGTATCCCTGATTTATTGATGAATGGAAGGCATTTTCTTAGTGAAAAGTGATAAATCACAAAATAACTTATCTGCAAATATGGAGGCACAAGAAAGATCACATCAAGTTCCAAGTGTAATGAAGGGAAAGCATCACTTCTACAAATATAATCCTGATCCTGCTGAGGAACTTCGAAAGGAAGAGGAAAAATATGCAAGAAATCGACAACAAAATACAACTCCTGAGCTACTGAATGCATACACCTACTTTCTAAATCGAACATGCACATTGTTTACCACGATCGGGTTTACTCTAGACAATTTTTCACCAGTTGCTAAGATATGTGCCGTAAACTACTGGAATGGAATTGATGCTGTAGAATTCACCCAAAGTACATGGACAACGTTCTGTGCCAATGAACAAACTTTAAGGAAATTATTGGGAGAGGATGCTGGAAAGGATGATGCTAATATGAAACTGGAGTTGCTGAACATTCAACTTGACAACTGCGCGAACATTAGTAGTTACTGTGCTGTGGCAAATTCCGAACTACTTATTCTCAGCCAAAATAATGGAAATGATCGTTTATCTCTAAATATT
This sequence comes from Phlebotomus papatasi, assembly GCF_024763615.1. Taxonomy (NCBI): domain Eukaryota; kingdom Metazoa; phylum Arthropoda; class Insecta; order Diptera; family Psychodidae; genus Phlebotomus; species Phlebotomus papatasi. The sequence goes on along the minus strand of NC_077222.1, from coordinate 93,580,627 downwards.
GCAGAATTTGAGAAAATAATGTTACTTTCAGAATTTATAAATGAAACTTTGATTTACAAGTACAGTGGTATGTACAAGAATATTTTGAGAGATACAGCAATGTTTGTAAATCTTTAGGTGTGCAAAGATTGGAAAATTTTAATTTCTCAAGCTACTATACTTTTGATCCACCAATCAATTATTTTCGCCTGTTTCATGAAATTCCTTTTGTAGCAAGTAAATCAAATATTTCTTAAAATGTAACATGTGTATAAAAATCAAATGATGTCAAATATAAAGATGAGAAAACGTAAATGTAAATTGTTTTAATCTTGTATATTTGCAATCTGAATCCTCTTAAGATAAGAAGAATGAAGAAAAAATGAAACTTCAATTGCACAGGGTTATGCATTATGCCAATATTTATCTATACCAACATTCCCTTTTCATCTCAACATGTTTGCTATGTGAGCAAGATTAAAGTCAATGAAATAAAATTATTTGTGAGAATTTTGTCTTGTTGTGTAAAGAAATTGTTTTACAATCAATTATTTCAACATCAGACAATGTTTCATCTGTGCATCATGAAAAACACAACATGTTTCATTGATGCATGATGAAAAAAATCAATATGAAAATGCAGTGAAAAATTTTACCAACATAAAAAAAATCTGCAGAGATATCATATTTTTTATCATCTTGCACTTTTTCTGCATCAGAATATTTTCTTTACGTGAAAAAAAATCTTCAAAGTGGCGTCTGGCATTTTTTCTCAACGTAATTTGATTTTTTCTTTGCAGCATTAGCAGGATTGTTTTAATTACATTTTATAACACAATCAAAAATGATTGTATCGAACTTCTTTGACAAAATCTACTCGATTGCATGCAACTACTTTTAAACAATTCACATGATTCCTCATGTTGATGGCAACATAAAAACAAAAAAAAATAATGATACTTTGATCAGATGCGAAAGAAAACTCATTTCATTGTTTTACAATCAATTTTATTTATAACTTAGTCGGTTGTAGTTTTTCATTACACAAAAATAATCTTGACTTCATTTTTTGTTTTCTTCACGAGAAATATATTCTTGTAGACTCAACGTATGGCTCTCGGCATATAGGGCAATGTCTTGTTTTTGAAGCACATCCTTGACAAGCAGCAACGTGTCCACAAGGGAGGAAAGCGGTATCGTATTCATTGTTGTAGCATATTTTGCAGATTTTATGTGATTGCTGTACAATATCGTATTCTGCTTCTACATTATCACAATCCAAAATTTGATCGCCAAAGAATATCTCGAACAAATTATCGATTGTATTTTCATCATTAGTGTTAAAGAATTGTACCATCAATTGTTTTTTCTCCAAAATAGTCATGCTTTTTCCATTTTTCATTTTTCTTGAAAGTTTTTCCACTACACCGCGACGTAAAATCTCATTTTTGTTTTCATAAAGTAGGCCGATCATTTGCGCTATTGTCTTTTTATGTAAAATAAATTGCACCAAATCAGACTCTGATTTTTCTTTTGCCAAAGCTTCTGCTAATTGTCTCAAGCTGTGCGTACTCATTGCGATATAGATTTTTTCTGAGTGATTTTTTAAGATACACCATGTTAAATAATTGCGAAAAATGTTTGTAATGAACAATTTTCAATGAAAGAAAGGGGAGAGGGATTTTTGGGTTAAAAACGCTCTAAATTTATACTTTTAACTTTTTATTGCAAATTATATAGAAAATTATACAACACTACTAGAATTTTCAGATGAATATACATGATCTGAAGCAGGTTTCCTAGAATAATATAATAGCAGGTTTCCTAGAATAACTTTTGCATTAAAATTTACACATTACACTCATTTTTTAACGTTATTTTCCCACTTGACTTGGATTTTTTACAAATTTTTATTGCGTTTGGTTCTTTTGCCACTAGCAAGTGCGAAAGCAACTGCGGGAGTAGTTATGATACCTTTATCAACCAATTCGGTATTTTCGGGAATTTAAGCGGCTAATACAACTCAATAAACCTTTACCGATTTAGCCCTGATATAACAACTTAAACAAACGCAATAAAAATTTGTAAAAAATCCAAGTCAAGTGGGAAAATAACGTTAAAAAATGAGTGTAATGTGTAAATTTTAATGCAAAAGTTAAATATGACGTCATCGGATTCTGAGAAGTGGCGGGTGATATAGCGGAATGGGAGGGGGGGGGTGGGTGCCCAGTACAATTGGTGTATGTGTATTTTGTCCGAGATGCAATGCAACCTCCTCAGGTCGGGCCCAAATTTTGGATCTACACGTTTTTGACACTCATAAATCAAGAATATGTGCGCAAAAAAAAAACGATTTTCGTGGATTCTACAGGAGAGGTTTGAAACATATCCATGCAAAAGGAAAATCTCCAATTTCATTTTTTTGTTGCAAATGATGCTTTTCCAGGAAATCATTCCGGAATTTAGTATTTTTATTAAAAAAAAAAATCCTAATTTCACGTGTGCAGAGGATCATATTTCAACTGTGAATGGATTTTTTCCAAGAAAAGTTGCGATCGTGTAAGTGTATTTTACTAGGGCCACCAAGTCTTGTTCGAAACATGTCCTAGTGCATACAAAGAAGGAAAATCTCAAATTTCATCTTTTTATCACGTATGGTGTTTTTCCAGTAAAATATCGTACAATTTTGAAACTTTTATGAGACATTTTTCATTGCACGTGTGAAAAATAATATTTGAATTTCGCAATATTGGATAATTTTTTAAGTGATGCATAACTTGAACTGGATATTTCAACCAAGTGTGTAAAATTGTTGTTATTCTATAATCGACAGTCAAACCAATAAGTTTGTTTTACGAAAGATAGGCCAACCTAATTCACGGAGAATACATATTTCGGATACACAATAACATGGTGAGTTCCATATTTTTGAATAAAGAAATTCATAAAAATTATATTTGACGAAACTGTTTTGCAGTTTTTGATAAATCATAATCCTACGAAAGAAGAAGCTGAGAAAATTTTGGAAAGATTTACACGAAAAAGACCACATTCCGATGACCCGCCATCTTGGATAGAAGAAATTTTAAATAAAATGGAACGTGACATAGCTTCTGAGAAGTTACACAAAATTCAAAGGAGTGAGGTAGAGGAGTCTAACAAAGAAGTTGAAGATCAACTCATGTGTAAAAGAAAAGATAAGCTCACAGAAAAATACTTTGAAAAACAGGAGAAAAATCTTTACCTTGTAGAATATGTGACTGATTCAGAAGGAGATCAAGTACCTGCGGAAGATTTTTTATCTGATTTTGAGGAACAAACGTTATATTATTCTAGGAAACCTGCTTCAGATCATGTATATTCATCTGAAAATTCTAGTAGTGTTGTATAATTTTCTATATAATTTGCAATAAAAAGTTAAAAGTATAAATTTAGAGCGTTTTTAACTCAAAAATCCCTCTCCCCTTTCTTTCTTTCGTTGAAAATTGTTCACTACAAACATTTTTCACAATTATTTAACATGGTGTATCTTAAAAAATCACTCAGAAAAAATCTATATCGCAATGAGTACGCACAGCTTGAGACAGTTAGCAGAAGCTTTGGCAAAAGAAAAATCAGAGTCTGATTTGGTGCAATTTATTTTACATAAAAAGACAATAGCACAAATGATCGACCTACTTCATGAAAACAAGAATGAGATTTTACGTCGCGGTGTAGTGGAAAAAATTTCAAGAAAAATTAAAAATGGAAAAAGCATGACTATTTTGGAGAAAAAACAATTGATGGTACAATTCTTTAACACTAATGATGAAAATACAATTGATAATTTGTTCGAGATATTCTTTGGCGATCAAATTTTGGATTGTGATAATGTAGAAGCAGAATACGATATTGTACAGCAATCACATAAAATCTGCAAAATATGCTACAACAATGAATACGATACCGCTTTCCTACCTTGTGGACACGTTGCTGCTTGTGAAGGATGTGCTTCAAAAACAAGACATTGCCCTATATGCCGAGAGCCATACGTTGAGACTACAAGAATATATTTCTCGTGAAGAAAACAAAAAATGAAGTCAAGATTTTTTTTGTGTAATGAAAAACTACAACCGACTAAGTTATAAATAAAATTGATTGTAAAACAATGAAATGAGTTTTCTTTCGCATCTGATCAAAGTATCATTATTTTTTTTGTTTTTATGTTGCCATCAACATGAGGAATCATGTGAATTGTTTAAAAGTAGTTGCATGCAATCGAGTAGATTTTGTCAAAGAAGTTCGATACAATCATTTTGATTGTGCTATAAAATGTAATTAAAACAATCCTGCTAATGCTGCAAAGAAAAAATCAGATTACGTTGAGAAAAAATGCCAGACGCCACTTTGAAGATTTTTTTTCACGTGAAGAAAATATTCTGATGCAGAAAAAATGCAAGTTGATTAAAAATATGATATCTCTCTGCAGATTTTTTTTATGTTGGTAAAATTTTTCACTGCATTTTCATATTGATTTTTTTCATCATGCATCAATGAAACATGTTGTGTTTTTCTTGATGCACAGATGAAACATTGTCTAATGTTGAAATAATTGATTGTAAAACAATTTCTTTTCACAACAAGACAAAATTCTCACAAATAATTTTATTTCATTGACTTTAATCTTGCTCACATAACAAATATGTTGAGATGAAAAGGGAATGTTGGTATAGATAAATATTGGCATAATGCATAACCCTGTGCAATTGAAGTTTCATTTTTTTCTTCATTCTTCTTATCTTAAGAGGATTCAGATTGCAAATATACAAGATTAAAACAATTTACATTTACGTTTTCTCATCTTTATATTTGACATCATTTGATTTTTATACACATGTTACATTTTAAGAAATATTTGATTTACTTGCTACAAAAGGAATTTCATGAAACAGGCGAAAATAATTGACTGGTGGATCAAAAGTATTGCTGTTTGAAAAATTAGAATTTTCCAATCTTTGCACACCTAAAGATTTACAAGCATTGCTGTATCTCTCAAAATATTCCTGTACATACCACTGTACAGAAGTATTGTAAATCAAAGTTGCATTTATAAATTCAGAAAGTAACATTAATTTGTCAAATTCTGAAATATTTAGGGATAGACGATCATTTCCATCATTTTGACTGAGAATAAGTAGTTCGGAATTTTCCACGGCATAGTAACTACTAATGTTCATGCAGTTTTCAAGTTGAATATTCAGCAGCTCAAGTTCCATATTAGCATCATCCTTTCCAGCATCCTCTCCCAATAATTTCCTTAAAGTTTGTTCATTGGCACAGAACGTTGTCCATGTATTTTGGGTGAATTCTACAGCGTCAATTCCATCCCAGTAGCTTACGGCACATATTTTAGCAACTGGTGAAAAATTCTCTGGAGTAAACCCGATCGTGATAAACAATGTACATGTTCGATTTAGAAAGTAGGTGTATGCATTCAGTAGTTCAGGAGTTGTATTTTGTTGTCGATTTCTTGCATATTTTTCCTCATCCTTTCGAAGTTCCTCAGCAGGATCAGGATTATATTTGTTGAAGTGCTGCTTTGCCTTCATTACATTTGGAACTTGATGTGATCTTTCTTTTGTCTCCATATTTTCAGATAAGTTATTTTGTGATTTATCACTTTTCACTAAGAAAATGCCTTCCACTCATCAATAAATCAGGGATACAAATGAGACTTTTTTTCCAATGTTCAAATTCCTATAAAATATTTTAGGATCTTTTGATCGTACTGACGAAATTTCCCGAGAAAATTATGCAAACGTATGCAAAATGTTTGTTTCATACACGATGAAACATGTTTGGACATGTCATGTTCATATCTCAGAATAAAGTCTAGAGGTAGGATGCGAGGGGCAAATAGAACATTTTTCTAAATTACAAGTGAAGTTACTTTTTTTTAAATTGTTTTTCAATATAATAAATAAAATTTTGTTAACATTTATTCAGGGGAGGATGAAGCTTTACGGTCAAGAACTAAAATTAATAGTATTCAGTGATGAAGTGCTAGTGAGTGCAAAGCTAAATTTCTTTTATCAGTGTAAGAACGCAAATGTTTGACTTTATTTTAGTGAGTATCGCTTGAATTTTATTTTTTATGCCTATTCTACTGAGAGTCATCTTAAAAAAATTGATCTTCTACTAAAGAAAGAGGATTTCATCTTCTATTTTGTGATATGTGCCACAGAAATATACATAAATTTGATAATGAGTCATCAATGAAAAATGCATAAGTTAATTCAGCATCCCAGGTACCGAATTATAGAAGTGTATACAACATTTCATTCATAAAAATCAATTTTGTATGAAAAGTTGGTTCCTATTTTATTTTACTCTGCTGCCATTTCTCCACATAATCAAATTCTTAGGTAAATATTGTACATATATTTACAGATTTTTTCATATTTGCTAAATTATAATAAAAGAAAACACAAATCAATAATTCACTTTGAATAATTTTGTTCTGTAATGTTGTAAAAATTCTCTAATGTCAGAGAAAAAGAACATTGTAATACAAAGTTATGAGAAATCTAACACTTTTTACATACTTTCCCACTTGCGATCAAGAGAGTTAAATGATTCATACACAAGACAAGAAATTTTGCCCACATTGACATTTTTTCATTCATCTTTTAATTCTTTTATTTTATGCATGATACAGGAGTGCAAATTTCGAATAATCCCGCACAACTGCATAAAAATGCATAGCAACATCTTTGATCATCAGTTTGTTTATTTGAAAATTGAGGATCTGAAACTAAGATTCTTGAAATTTCATGGCAGTCACCATCTGCAATAAGCAGAAATTCAATATATTTCACGAAATTTATTACTTCTTATCTGAAATAACTGAATGAAAAATATTTTTTAGACAAATTGCATAAAATTGATCGTTTGATCATATCAACAAGAGATGTGAATGATGTGAGATACAATCGTGTAAGTGAAGAATTAAGATATTTTTCGGCAATTTATGTTACAATTTAAAGAAAAAAGTTAAATATTTCAAATAATATTGAAATACGCAAGCTCAAAAGTTGCATGCTTTGAAAAACAAAAAACTGTTTACATGCAAATCTCAACTCAATGACGTTTCAATATCTATTGATCAATATCCAATGAAAATGGTTTAAATTGCATGACGGCATCAACATCATGCTGTTCAATAACCAATGAAAATTATTGATAGTTCTTATCGCCAGTAAAATTAGTGAATATTGCGAAATTCCACTCAATTTTACAATTATATTGCGCACTGCAAGACATTTTTTCCATGTTGCTTCATTCATCTGAAGGAATCAAATTGTCGCACAAAGACTCATACAAATAGTCTCTCCCATATGGTCTCGAGCGCGCGAAAAGGTCTCATATTGCATTTGCATCTTTCCACACTTGGACAGTGCATATAGGCCAGAGAGTATAGAGAATCCCGCTTACTGCATAGGAAAGACTTCTGACAAACCTTCTATCATGCCACAATGGCACAATGGATAAGGTGCTGGACTCGCAACCGAGAGGTCTGGTGATCAATTCCCATGGATGGCAGATCTTTTCTCATATAAATTATATAGGGAGAAAAAAATTACATGAGGAAGAGTCCACCAAAGTAATTTCCGTTAATTCAAATATTCAAAATGACTATCAAAAAGCGCAATCTCAAAAAGTGTAAAGTTCCAAAAAGTTCAAGATGGTCGCCTAAAACTTACAGCTAAGATCAATATGGCGTCTGAAACGGATCACATTTCAAACAGCAGTATCGTACTCCATAGCCAATGAAAACGCTTCTTTCAGCAGTATCGTGCTCCATAGCCAATGAAAATGCGTCCCTCAACAGTATCGTGCTCCACAGCCAATGAAATCGCTTCCCTCAACAGTATCGTGCTCCACAGCCAATGAAATCGCTTCCCACTCAACAGTATCGTACTCCACAGACAAGCCACGCCCACAAATCAGTATTGTGCTCCATATTCAGTTAAAATAGTTAACCAAAACGCAAAATAGTAGCCGGAAAGGGCGGGGGGAGAGAGGAGGGCGGGGAGAGGAGGACGGGGAGAGGAGGGCGGGGAGCGGGGAAAACCGACCTGCAGGTAGCCCACCCACCAGAGTTATCGATGTGGCGTCACAAAACAGTCTCGTGCTCCACGGAAAGCCACGCCCACAAAACAGTACTCTGCTGTCCCCTTACTACTCATATCAATGTAACTCCACCTCAAAATAATCCCACCTCCCCCTAAAAATCTTACCTTTAACCCTTTAACGACGAGACACTTTTTATGGACTGAAAATCAACAATAAAAATTAAACTGAGAAACATAATCAATGATAAGTCTTACATCTAAACTAGGAAAGTCCAACAGACTCTGATTCGGTATATTTTGTGCTTCTATGAACGATAGGGAAAAATATAGCCCAAAAATTTAAATGATTTTTCTGACAATACACACAGAAAAATTTTGACTCTAAATTTAAGAATATATAAGATCCTGGGAACTTAAATTGGACGTGAATCCCCGAGGCGTTTAAGTTTAGAAGCTCTGAGCGAAAGAAATGAGCTAGAATCCCTAGCTCTTTCAAGTTAAGAGATCGGGAACTTAAGTTCAGCATTAGCTGGAAAATGAAAAATGCCTACAGATTTGCAACTAAAACTAAATGATCAAAGGATTTAGAATTAGGGCATTGGCATTCATTGGATGGGATTTGAAATTAAATTCCTTGGTGTTTCTGTTTAAGAATTTTTCATTTTTCTGTGTGATTTTTATTAATTTTTGACCATTGTTTGAGGGCTTGGGGCCCTCCCTGGATGATATTCTCTGTATTTCAAAGCCATTTGGTGCGTGAAAATCTTTTTCCAACATTTAAGCCTGCGCCGAGATTTGAACACGCGACCTTTGTGATGACAGTCGAGCATCTTCCAGCTGCGCCACGAACTCCTATAATGTATTCAAAGCATATCGGGAACCGTTGCATCGGCACACACGATATTCCAAAATGACATTCTAACAGCAGGATGGCAAATTTTACTGGTTTAGATAGTAATTTCAATCCAAATTACTATCCTCCGTTAAAATTTACTGTCTTCTAGTTAAATTCTAATATCTAATATGCGGCCAGTAAAATTTGCTACCCGGATATTAGAAAATCCCCGAGGCGTTTAAGTTTAAGCTCTGAGCCAAAGAAATGGGCTAGAATCCCTAGCTCTTTCAAGTTAAGAGATCGGGAACTTAAGTTCAGCATTAGCTGGAAAATGAAAAATGTCTACAGATTTGCAAATTGCAACTAAAACTAAATGATCAAGGATTTAGAATTAGAGCATTGGCATTCATTCGATGGGATTTGAAATTAAATTCCTGGGTGTTTCTGTTTAAGAATTTTTCATTTTTCTGTGTGTACCAATGAATAATATTTTTCGCTTTAATGAAAAATATTACGTATGAGTATTGTAGTTTTTATTGCCAAAGGGGTTTTACTTTAAAAAAAATTAGAAGTATAAAAAATAAATAAAATGAATTATGAATTTGAAAATTTAAAAATTCGCCATTTTTGAGTTTAAATATTTACTACATAGCATATAGCTAAAGACTTGTAAAAAATATTCTAGATTTCTTCAACCTTATACTTTACAATAATGTAGGGTAAGTGTGCCAAATTTCGGCATAGTTGCATGCAAGCGTCAAAGTCTCAAGTTTGAAATGTAATATTTTAAATTCAAATTGATTTTTTTATTCTTTCTTTTGTGAGAGTGTTGCTTGGAACTTTGTAAAGAGTTTACCGTCTTTATTTACTCTAAAATCATTCTTAAAACATTTTAAAATGAATAAAAATATAGACATAGCTTTGGTACCCTATTTCGGCCACCTTCATTCTCATAGTTCCTTGCCCTTCGGGAATCCTTACAATATCTTTTTTCACGTCATCTCGTTTGTCGTAACTACATTTTTTTTTCTTCTTTTGCATTGTATAATCTCTAGAGTACGTAAAATCTAAAAGTTCATGGAAATTCGAGGAACAAAAAAGGTGGCCGAAATTGTAAGCTGGCCGGAATTTGGCACACTTACCCTACAGATATAAGAAAAAAATAACTTTAGGTACCGTCGTTGCGGGTGACTTTGCACTCGGGGGGTGACTTTGCACTCTGTTGTTCGCGAGACTTTCATTAATTCTAGCACTTATTGATGGTCTTCGCCGATCCGGTCTACCATGTCAAAGTATATAGGGATATGTTATGTACCAAGTAAGGTACAAAGATCCCTAAAAGGATTTTTGTAGTTTCAGTAATAGTCAATGAAATGCTGATATAGGTATTTTGTCAAAAAACGGCTATGTGAAAAAGTTATCTGAAGGTGCAATTCCAAAATCGATTTCAGAGTAGTAAATTGCCCAAATCTAATCTAAATTTATCTGGCTAGAATAATCCACTTCGATTTTGTTGATTATTTTTATTAAAATATTTTTTTTCTCTATTATCTTCCTAAGAACGCATGATTTATGTTATAAAATTGCATATAATGGTCTTTCTAAAGCTTTTTTATAGAAGTATTTGTCTAAAAATTATCGAATTTTGTGGGAATTTAATATAAAGTGACCGAGATCTACAAGATGGTATGGTCGCCATCTTGATTTGACGTTTCTGTCTGCCATTTTGAATAACTGTCAAAGCAAAAATCTCATCCGATTGAGCTGAAATTTTAGTATGTTCTAGCTGATATCAAGGCCTTTTCAGAACATATATAAAATCCAACCTAGGTCAAGTGATTGTCTGGATATAGGGGCTTCAAGTTTAAAATTTTGACATTTTCATGAATACAGAATTATAGGGAGCCTGTTTTATCAAAACCATCACAAAAAAGGCAGCGCTATCGTTAGGCGATGAGATCTAACAAAAAAACAAAAAGAAAAGTAATGTTTTTGTTTATAACAGTGTATTATCTGAGAATCTTAAAAACTGTTTTCGCAAAGATGAAAAATAAAAAAAAATAATTAAATGCGCTTTTCGTTTTTTTTTTTTCAATTATGTTAGAGTAAGTAAATATATAAAATAAAAGTCTCAACCATTTTTAATAGTTACTGAGGCATTTTGTTTAGGTCTCAAATATTGAATATTAAAAAATAAAGACCGCCAAAATATGAGTATTACAAAATTTAAAACTTTGAGCCTCTGTATCTAGGTAAATACTTAACGTAGACTGGAACATAGATACGTTTTAAAAAGGTCTTGACATCAGCTACAACATACTAAAATTTCAATCCAATCGGACTAGTTTTAGGGTTTGACAGTTATTCAAAATGGCGGACAGAAACGTCAAATCAAGATGGCGACCACGTCATCTTGTAGATCTCGTGCATCTTACCCTTAGAACTGAAGATCTTCATTGTCGTTTATTATCAGAAATTGTTGATTTTTTAGTATTTATTAAAAAGTGCAAAGTCACCCGCACCTTATCCCAAGTGCAAGCCCTTTTTCTTGATTTTTTTAAACATAGTAAAATTTTATAAAATTAATGTTAGTGGCACAAAATCCATTCATTAACAACTGAATTCAAATAATTTTACCCATTAACCCCCCTCCCTTCACTTTAACTGTCCACTTTTAGAGGGTAAAGTTGAAAAACAGCGAAAAAACGTGCAAAGTCACCCGCAACGACGGTAGTCAGGAAAAATTATTTTCTTTATGGGACACCGGTGTTCCAATCGTCCTTAAAGGGTTAATAAACTGATTTAGACTTACAACTAACTTTTATTTGCGTTTTCTTTTATAATTACATACTGTAATTAAAATACAAATTAGGGATAAATAATTATGAAAAAATTAGGCAACATGATACTTAAACAATCAACAAGAATGAAAGGGACACCACGAAGAATGTCTGCAAAAAATGTGTAAAGCGGGATCTACTTTATGGAGTACTAGAAGTTCTGCTAGAGACTATAGGGGCTATGATATAAAATAATTTGGTACATATGTATATAATAATTTTCGTGCATATGTAGGGTAAGATGGGGTCATTTGGAATCATGTCTATTTTGGAATTTTGAGCTTTTCCCACTGAATCAGATGGTCAAAGAGAAAAAGAAAACAACAAAGGAGTACAAAATTTTACATTCAAGAGTACTTCTTCGTTGTTTTTTTTTTCCTTTTGTCATCTAAAATTATTAGAAAATCTCACAGTTTCAAATTAAACATGATACCAAATTACCTCATCTTACCCTATATAAGTCATTTTACAAAATATATCTGTACATCATAAAGATAAACTTAGGAATAATAGCATTCCGTTATGTCTTTTTTAAAAAGACTTTTGACCTTGCTTTTTACACTTTACCACTTGTTTAAAAAATTAGAATTTGTTCATAACTTTTAAATCGACAATTTGAATACAAAAATAAGTGATAATAAAATCTATTGTTAAATATAATATTATTTTGAAAAATTATGCAAAAGGGCTAGCAAAACGTTCCAGCTTTGCGGAATACTCGAACTCGTGAGTTAGACGCTATACACAAAAGTACTTTCGCTTAATTTATGACTGAATCGACTGAATCACTCAAAAGATCGCCCAAAATAGCTTATGAGTAATAAAATTGATTTTATGATAAAAATTACTTATCGGTTAGAAATTCATTCATTACCGGTTCATTAATCGATTGGAATCGGTTCAGACTTATCAGAAATTCTAAACATTTTCCAATGAGCCCAAAAATATGATACCATCCGAATGAGAAATACGCACTCTTTTAAACTTTTGACCTTGAAAACCTGGATTAGGAATTATTCAACGCTATTTTCGTATAAGGACGAAAGGTCCACCAGGCAAGCTCTAAAACAGTCTAGCAATCCTTAAAAAACATGGTTTTAGGGGAAAGAAAAAAGTGGGGGAAAATGAGGGGCATATTTACGATCTTTGTGTCGACTTATGGGGGTCTCCCGAAGGTCCCTAGTTCTCTATATCTAACCGTTTGACCTCTAGAGCTGGCAAAAGCCGGACGGGTAGACGGACAGACGGACAAACAGCGTGACGTCATTCCTCAGAAATCATCTGAAATGTGGATATATTGATAAAAGTGGTGCCCGAGGGGTGGAAGCTGCAAATTTTGGAAGTGAAAAAATCGAGGGATTTATATACTGCTCTCTCTGTTCGAGCAGTAAAAGCATTTCAAAACAATGACAATGACTTTGAATAAAAGGAAGCAAATGGGTGCCGCATGAATTGGGACAAAAAATCAAAAATCCACTTGCGAAATTTTGCGTTTGGGGTATGAAAGAAAAATTATAGATAGACTCTCTGGTGATGGCCAGTGGATTTGAAGATCACTGAAATGACCACTGAAGAAGGTCCATATCCAGGATCCAAAGCTCTGGGCAAGATTGAACAAGTGTTTTTCTTTGTGAATTGATTTCAGATACACTGGCCATCATCGGAGAATCTGCTGTGTACAGGGAGCGCGCTTTATATTGAGACTGACTTCAAGGTCTATTGGGGGCCATTCCTTTGCTCGATAGTTGTCGCTACTCGGCTTTCTTACAAGCTGGGTAGATCAGCTGATATTATAAGCAGAAAATAATTGTAATGGTCAAATCAAGTGAAGAGCACAATCGCTGAGTGACCATTACTGAAGCCCTCCGCGCCGATCGGATTGAATTAGAAATATAATTAAATTCTTCTCGTACAAAAAACCCACAGTTTACCGTATTGTCCGCAAATTTCAGAAAGCCAATGGGTCAGGAGATATTATCGACATATCGATCAGGAAGAAACACGCCAGGAAACCTTCCGTTAGGACTCCTGAAATGATTCAAAGCGCTCAGACGATGATTTGTGATGATCCAAGGCTATCAATTCGGAAAATACAGTGGAGGAAATTTAAATATTTGGTCCAACAAACTTAGTTTTATTATGCCAAGTAAAGGTCTGCCCAAGGATCATTTTTATCATAGTGACCCGCACTCACTCTCGTGCGTCCGTGAACACAAGTCGATAATTCGAATTTATGGTACAAATAGGGGGGAAATTTGAATAGGTATTTTTATTTTTTAATATTACTGGAACCGTTCTTTTATAAGAAATTGTTTATATTGATAATAAAATGATCAAATTAGACTTTTCCTTCAAATTAAAGCCTTCAACAGTAAGAAAATTTTATTTAATAACTAGAATTTTTGATTGATAGAGGCCATAAGATTTTAAATAATAAAATCGTTCTAATAAAGGGCTTTAAGGAGTTTGGCTTAACAATACTTGTTGTTACGTAGAGGATGAGTAATTCGGGAAACATTATTTGCCAATTCGTCAATAAAAAGGACTCCTAGGGACGAAAATAAGGTACTTTTAATGGTAATACCATGTTTTATAATAAGGATTTAGCACGAATTTCTTATAAAACAGTGAGTTTTACTTTATTAAACTTTTCAGATACATGTAAAATATTGAAGTACAATAATAGTTAATAAACATAATTTTGAGGGTCGATTGAAATTCAAAGAGAAATAAATTTCTATCACAAGGTTTGGCGGAATGTTATAAATTAAAGTTTTTACCAATAGAAAAAATAATATTTCGTCAGTTTTCATCCATATAGAAATTCATTTTTACTGAATACCAATCGAGCGACAAAATGCTGTTTCTTTACTGGTAGTTTCTTAAGAGATTTTGTCCACTGTAGGTAGATTGTAGCCATCAGGATTCCTCGGATGCGACGTGTAGTGATTGGTATTTGAATATCCTACCTGTATTTCAGATTTTGTAACGTAAAAGTCACAGCTTTGCAAAAAGTTTATATCAAATTCTTATCAAATAACATAGTAATACCTATTAAAGTACCTTATTTTCGTCCCTAGGAGTCCTTTTTATTGACGAATTGGCAAATAATGTTTCCTGAATTACACATTCTCTACGTAATAGCAAGTATTGTTAAGCCAAGCTCCTTAAAGCCCTTTATTAGAACGATTTTATTACTTAAAATCTTATGGCCTCTATCAATCAAAAATTTTAGTTATTAAATAAAATTTTCTTACTGTTGAAGGCTTTAATTTGAAGGAAAAGTCTAATTTGATCATTTTATTATCAATATAAACAATTTCTTATAAAAGAACGGTTCCAGTAATATTAAAAAATAAAAATACCTATTCAAATTTCCCCCCTATTTGTACCATAAATTCGAATTATCGACTTGTGTTCACGCACGCACGAGAGTGAGTGCGGGTCACTATGATAAAAATGATCCTTGGGCAGACCTTTACTTGGCATAATAAAACTAGGTTTGTTGGATCAACCCCACACCCACACCACCCCCTTTGAAAAAATACCTATTTAAATTTCCTCCACTGTAGCATCGATTCTCGAAGTGAGTGATCATACGATGCGTCAGAGTAGTGTCTGGAAGACCTTATATATCTTCCAACAGGACGGAGCGCCCGCGCACACAGATCATTTGGTCCAAAATTGGTTGAAGGACAATGTGGACATGTTCTGGCCCAAGGATTTCTGGCCTCTGAACAGCCCGGATTTGAATCCTCTGGATTAACCAACAAGTTCAGACATCCTAGTGTACCGCATCTAAAAGCAAGTATTGAGTATTGAGTCTGCATTCAGGGGTATGGATAAGGATGCGTTTCAACGCGCCTGTGAGCGCTTCAGGGCTAGGATGGCGTCTGTTGTGGCAGTGGGAGGGGTATATATTGAGTAAATGTAATCTATAACACCCAATAAGAGAAATCATGAAGACAATTTTTTTTACCTGAAAAGTAATAAATCTTACGGCGTTATCACACTTGCACATTAAAATTTTAATGTGATTCACATTAATTGTCGCTTGTGAGCGTCCAAATATGTTATTTGTGTCTTTGAGTCACTTAATATTTGGGGTTTTTCCATTTATTGATAAAGAAGTGGACTTGGCCTGCAAAAATAAGTTTAAATTGACCTAAAGCACAAATATTTTTTACATTAAAAAATTAAAGAGAAAATCGCATTAATTTTTCACATTAATGCTATAAATAAACTTATATCGAATTTTGCGGGCCAAGTCTACCTTTTTATCAAAAAATAGATCAAATTTTGAATATAAAATGATTCAAACACACAAATTACACATTTGGACTCTCACCAGCGACAATTAATGTGAACCATATTAAAATTTTAATGTGCAAGTGTGATAATACAGTTAGTAAGAATAAGAAGATGAATAAGTTTCAATTTGAAACACCGCACCCTGTAGATAAAATTTCAACATAAAATCATACAAAAGAATTATTTGTATTTGGAATATTTAGGTTTACTTTTCAATAGATTTTAATCTACAAACTCTCAGACAAGAAAGAATTATAAACAGTTATACAAAGAATCATCCTAAAATGGTTTTACATCATAAGGGAAATCTAGTTAAAAAAAATAAAGAGAAAAATAAAATAAAAGTTCATTTATTCCTGGTTTAAAAAATTTACAACCTTTATTATCTTCAATATAACAATTCAATCTATTACATACATTGTTGTTAATCGATTCTATCCTCAGTAGCATTCTTAAATGCTTCTTCCAAATTTCCAAGTCTTTGGCTTAAAATCTCTGTTAAAACCTCTTGGGATTTTTTAATTTCTACAAGAGATTTGTTAATTACATCAATTTCTTTTCTTTGTTCTACGTAAGATTTTGTAAATTCTTGCAGTGTGAAATTCATAGCTGCAATGTCCTTAACTTTGCCTTCTAGTGTATTGATCTTTTCCCAAAAATATGCCAATTTTTCATTGGTTTTTTGGGCTAAAATATTCTCCAAATTATCGGAATTTTTTAGTAATTCGGTTTCGTGATTTTGATAACAAGCATTTCCATCAATATTTGTAGTATTAACTGGAATTGTTGTATCAACATGAAGTTTGATATTAAGAGCTTTTAACTTTTTCAGCAGAAGAAACAGTTTTGAGCATTTAAACCTGTTATGTGATAGACCAACTTCAACTAATTTCGGCATAAAAGATTCAGGAGAGTCATTGAAATCATGCAAGGGGTTTCCATTCAAATAAAAGAATTGTAAATTTTCAAAAATTGACATTGTATACTCATCAACGACTTCTAATCGATTGAATGACAAATCGAGAAATTGAATTACATTGTCTGGGAAAAAGCTATCGTGATTAACCTGATAAATATTGTTATTTTGTAATTTTAATGTCTCCAGAGTCGACATATAGGCAAAGCAGGAGTCAATGTTATCAATATTATTTGATTTAAGAGACAGTAAAGTCAAATTTCTACATCTACAGATATCTTGTAGATTATTTCCCAATTTGTTATTATTCAAGTTCAAAATGTTTAGAGATGCAATTGAGTCTCCAAATGATATTTCAGTAATTTCATTATCTTCAGCATCAATTTCTTTATATTTACTTCCAATTGCAAGATATCTAACCTTATTTCTTGCAATATTTAAAGACTTTATTGAAGTATTTCTCAAGTCCAAATAAGTAAGTTGATTTGATATTAAATTAAGAGCAAAATCACTGGATAATAAATTTTCCGTCACATTGAGAACTTTTAATTTATTGTAGCTCAAATCTAACATTCTAAGCCCAGTAATTGTTTTAAATCTGTTCAAATCTAATTCTTCCAGGGAGTTTTTTTTAAGGTTTAATATTTGTATATTAGGATGATCGAAAACAATCATCGTTATATTATTTATTACATTATTAGATAAATCGACAATTTGGTGAACTCCCGAAAAAAGACTGCCTTCCAAAATTGTAATTTTATTGTTTGACAGAAGTATTTTCGATAGTTCTGGACAGTTAAAAAATGCATTTTCTTGTAGTGAAACGATTTCATTTGATGAAAAATCCAATAATCTTAGATGATCAATTGGAATTGAGTTAACGTACTTCAAAGTAGTATTAGTCACTGTTAAATATTTTAGGTTTCTTAGGGGGTAAAAAAGATTTACTGGAAGACTTTCCATAGATGAGTCCGTAATCTTAAGAATTTCTATGGCCTCACTATTGCTGAGATAGTAAACACGTTCACTTGATAGTTCATAATTCCTTATAATACACTCGACTGCTGAAATATGCCTCCCGTATTCATCATAGAAATAACCTCCATCTAAGATGTTAAATTCCTCACAGTGTACATTTTTATTGCGAATATTTTGTCCTATGGCTGTGGTAGCAATTAGAAGAAGTGATACTACGTTCCTTAGTGAAAAAAAAAGAGATCTATTAAACAGACAAAAGAATATAATTATTTTAAGAAATTCTACCTCAGAAGACACATTTTATTAGCAAATTATCACTGTAATCGTCTGACCACAAGTTTCCTCTTTAGTGTAACTACCACTACTGAGCTGAAAATGTTCAATTGCTCTCTATTTAAATATCAATCATCTTATCAACAATATTACAGTTTCATTCCATTTTTGCATACGTTATTTTGGTCTATGAACTGCACGTTCTCAAAAAAAAAGAAAAAAATAAGGGAAATGTACCAGCGATCGTCAATGTTACTCGGATCAGAAAGCTGTCCCACGTATCGGAACCCCAAAATAAAATGATTTTTTCTTAAATTATTTGCTGCACCAATTTTCTCTTATAGAATTTCCAAGAAAATTGTTATTATTTTCCTTATTTATTAAATTACTGTGTTAGAGTTTTAGCTAGAAATTCGCCATTCACCACTTTCTTAAAATTTTACCGGAGAATTGGTCAATCAAAATATTAGGAATTATATTTTATTACAATAAATTTATAAACCTTTGTAAATAAAAAGAATGGTCCTCAGTTATTATAATTTCATTTTATCAATGAATTTTATTATCTGGGTAGAAAATATTGATAATAAATTATTTTTTCGCGACAAGTCCATTTTCTTCCGTCTGTTCCTCGAATCGACACATTTTCTTCTTCACTAAGAAAAAACTGAAGATTTGAAACAACGCTATCGCCGAGTTGAATTAACTCGTCGAATATCGATGTAATTATTACTCTTTTTCGGTCTAAAATTCCATCTCGACTGAAGTATATGCTTAAGTGTTTTCGTTTGAAGAATATACTTTAGTCAAGACGATTTTCATGTGACAAAGTTCATATGGAACATCAATTAGAAATATGCCTAACAGTGTTTCATGAAGACATGTGCACGTGCAGTGCATCATATGTGATATTTCGCTCGAAACATAAGAAACTTCACATCAAGAAAATATTAATAAAGGAAATGAAAAATTAAAAAAATATATATAAAATTACCAAATCTATTCATTTTGGGATTTGAAAGAGTTATTTTAACACTAAAATAGAATTCTTTTAACTCTTAAAAAGGGTTATTTTAACTCTTAAAAAGAGTTATATACAACTCTTCTGAATATTATATCTAAATAGAAGTAAAATCAACTCTAAAATATAATTAATCGAAAATCACAACGAAAAAGACTTAATTTAACATCGATTCGTGTAAGTTGTACTCGTTTACACTGTGCAACAATTTCAAACTTTTTTTTGTCCCTGGGTTCTTATGCTATTTTTTCTATTGCTAGGGTCAATCGATTTACGAAAATACTTATCATTTTGATTTCATTTGGATTTTGCGCCTGGTATTTACGAGAAACGGTTTTTTCCGTTTTTTGATACTTGGGTGCCTATATCTCCGAATCTGCTGAACTGATTTATTTCTTAATTTGGAACAATTTGTTGTCCTTTACATGCCCGATAAATCCTCTGAACAAATGAAGTTCGTACAACTGACACCAGGGGCGCTGTAGTCCCATAAATGTCAGAAAACATGTAAAAATCGAAATTTGTAGCAACTTTGATCAAAAATATCTCGAAAACTAAAACTGTCCTTAACAATCTGTTTTGTGCAATCTGCTACATTTTCGTTCATGTACAACTTTTCTCTCAGATTATTTTTTAACCTCGATATTGAGGTTCAAACGAAAAACGAGCACTCAGCCAACTCAAGAAAAATTAACTATTTCGCAAATTTTGACTTTTTCTTTTCAAGTTTAGATAACCCAGAGTATTATTTTCACTTTTCTTACAGTTGTAGGACTTTATTAATACTTATTGCATTATAAAATGTGTTTAGATATAATACAAGGTAATAACTCAAACAATATCTTCAGTAAGATTTCAGTGTTATTTCAATCTCAAAAGACTATTACAAAAAAGGCATATTAACTGCATATTGCAAAATTTTAAATATTTCAAAGAATATTTCTTGTTAAATTGACGTTTTAGAATCAATAAGTATCTATTTTACCCTTTACATACCAGTTACATATGGAAACTTTGCAAAAAATCCCTTTTCTAAATTCATTTCTTTTTATAATTCTTTAAAAAAAATTCCTACATTTATCTACAATCCTACAATTTTAACCTCATAATTACGTGATTTTCGTCGAAATAAATCTAAAACTAGTTTTTGAACATGTAGTAATTGTTACTTTATGTATATCACATACGTTAAAGTTTTATACAAGTTTCCAAGTAATAAAATAATATTTAAAAATTTAAAATGTCATATAAAAATCACCATAATATCGATATTTAAGTATTAAATAATATAATAAAAGCTTGTACTGCCTAATTGCGAGGAAAGAAAGCAATAACACTCGAAATTGTGAAGGATTTATTAAGTTGGCTGAATGCTCATTTTTCGTTTGAACCTCAATTTCGAGGTTAAAAAATAATCTGAGCAAAAAGTTGTATATGAACAAAAATGTAGCTAATAAAATTCTCTATCAAACCCATAAATCAGGTTGGTTAGGACAGTTTTAGTTTTCGAGATATTCTTGATCAAAGTTGCTACAAATTTCGATTTTTCCATGTTTTCTGACATTTATGGGACTACAGCGCCGCTGGTGTCGGTTGTACGAACTTCATCTGTTCAGAGGATTTATCGGGCATGTAAAGGAGAATAAATTATTCCTGAGTGAGAAATAAATCGGTTCAGCAGATTCGGAGATATAGGCACCCAAGTATCAAAAAACGGAAAAAACCGTTTTTCGTAAATACCAGGCGCAAAATCCAAATGAAATCAAAATGATAAGTATTTTCGTAAATCATTTGACCCTAGCAATAGAAAAAATAGCATGAGAACCCAGGGACAAAATCATCGTTGCACAGTGAATTTTTCTAAGTGTAGATCTGCAGACCCTTCCAAATATAACTTAATCCGATCGATGATCAATGGTATACCTTGAACTGGATTTGGCCAATGCAATGTCGAAATTGAGTGAATGAATGGTTTTAGATTCAAAAAGGACGCGAAAATCTTGTTAGAAATATATTGAGTTTTGGCTAAGTAATTGCAAAAAATTTAGGACCATGCGAAGATTAAAAATTGACAATTATCTCAAGAATCCAAAAGCTAACTATGCTGAAATCGCGAAATTGATCGGGAAGTGAACCACTCTCCTGTTCGGAGGACTATAATTCGGTTCTGGAAACTCAAAACTGTTTCTCAGAATTCAAGAGGAAGTAGCTGATGGCCTGGAATTGAGGACAAGAGGATGAAAAACAAAGTGCTTGAGCTTTTCGAAAAGTAACTCAATCTTTCCGTGCTAGATGTTGGTAAAAGGATGGGAATACATTGGAGCTTAGTCCATAAAATCAAGAGGAGGAATGGTTTGAAAACCTACAAAGCTCATTCTGCTTCCCATAGGACCGACAAATAGCACTAAAGTGATAAAATTAAGTCACAGAAACTCCAACTATCATCTTTTCAAAGGATTCCAAGGCTATGAGAAAGATGTTTAACCCGTCCTGAACTCTAAAAGATTGAGAAATACTGGAAAATTTTGAAGACAAATGTCAGGAAGAAGGATCAGACAGCCGAAAAGGCCTAGAACTTGCTGGATTTCGAGATTAAGTGGGAGAAAGCCATCCGATACCGTGGAGACGGGTTTGTTATGTCCTTAGTGAATTCGGCGAGAAGCCATTGAATTAAAAAAAAAACAAAATCCTATAAAAATCTCAATAAAATTATCTTTTAGAAAATACTTTTGTTTTTTTTCATATTATCCTGTGGTTAACATGTGAGAGACATTTTTCAATGACCAAAATTTATCATATACTCGCTTTAGAAACTACCTTGGACCGATGGGAGGTATCCTAGAACCGATAGAAAGTGTTCTGGACCCAATGGAAGACGTCATGGTGCCAGTAAAAGGTGTATTGGATCCATTGGAAGGCATCCTGGAGCCGGCGGAGGGTGTCTTGGCGCCGATCGAAGGCATCCCGAAGCCGCTAGAAAAAGTGCTGGATCGGATAGAAGATATTCTGCAGTCAGCGGAAGTTGCTATGCCGACGAAAGTAATTCTACATTCGATTGAAATCCAGCCCACTCAAGTTGAGAATATTTTCCATGATGTTTTTTTTTGGCCAAAGTCAATAATCGGTGAAAGTAAAGGTGTGAAAACCAGGAAAAAAGAAAAACTTCCTATATCAGTGACGTCTGAAAAATTTCAGGAGTATCATAGGCAAAAAAAATAGAAAAACTAATATAATATTAGAAGAGGAAAAACAAAAAAAGCGACAGGAAATGCAAAGAATCTTGAAAAAGAAGTGAGTGAAAAAGAAAAGAAAAGAAACGGAAAAAGTAAGAAAGAAAAGTGAAGAGAAAGCTGGAGGCCAATAAAAAAAATAAACTCGAAAAAATAGCAAAATTTGAGGTTGGAAAAATGCTGTACTAAAATAATTAAATTTGAAAATATAGAGAAATGAAATAAATACCAAAATTTATTAAAAAAAAAAACAAGACCAAATTTACTTAAAATTGTCAATATTTTTTTGTCTGCCGATCCGTGGAACATCTGATTAACTCCCTTCTGATCCGTGAAACACAGTGGATTCTTGCAATTACACCTATTTTTTTTAAATTCTAGTGAATAGTGAAACTATAAATATACTCAGATATAGTTGAATGGAACACTAATACACCAATTGGCACATATAATAATATCAAATAGTGTTTTGGGGCTTATATTTCCAACTAAATATTGAACACTTCTCTTAACATTCCGATCCGTGGTACACTTGCCATAATAATAATAATAATTTTGCAACTTTCACAGATTATGAGAAGGTTCTGAGAGATTCTCCTGATTGCTGTAGCGAAATTTTCCGATAGAGACAGTATTTGATGCAGATCTTATCCGAATTGTACCAAATAACAAGAAACCCTGCCAATATCACCAAAATCACTGAAAGTACCGCCATTAAAGTCATTAAGGAATGATTTTTCTCTCCAGTTGCATCACTTTCCAGGTTTGAATTACTCGTCTCATTGATTCTATTCTCAATTTGATCCATTCTCATATTTATCAGTTGCATGAACTTCCTGAAATTCTTCAGTGATACAGCATCGGTAATTTCTTCATTTTTTTCATCTTTCTTCTTTGAATTTCCCAACGATGCGATTAGTGTAAGATTCGCCGCAAGTCCATCCCGAAGATTTTCATTGGATTTCACCATTTTCCACACAAGATCTGAATAATCTTGAAGTTCGAATTTGATTTTTTGTATCTCCCGCCAAATTGTTGCGTTAGCTTCATCGGTGATCCTTAGAGTAGATCCTGAAGATCCTGAAGAATTATGCTTGGTATTGTAACAGATGATTCCATGGATGTTTGTTGTGTTGACAATGGATGGTTTATCAATGTTGAGCACAATGTCATTTCTTGTGGCTTTGAGTTGTCGAAAGATCGTCAGTAGTCGGTTACACTGAAATCGATTGTGAGACAATCCAATGATAGACAAATGAGGAAGGATTTTAGCCAAATCATCGGAGATATCTTCAATTCTATTTCCATCCAAGAAAAGCTTCTTCAAGTTGTGCAAAAGCGACAAGACATGCCCATCGATTCCTTCAAGTAAATTGTACGATAGATCAAGCGTCTCAAGGACATTATTCCCATGGAAGTATCCGTAATCGATATGAGTGATTCGGTTCCTCTGCAGTTCCAAATGCTTAAGCGTGTGAATTTCAGCGAAACAAAATCCCAAATTTGCAATTGCATTCGATGCCAAGGATACTTCCTGCAGCTTCTCGCATTGACAAACATCTCCTAGATTGTCCTTCAGTTGATTACCCGCCAAATTGAGCACCTCTAAGGTCGCAATTGACTTCTCAAAGGCAATTTTCTCAATCTCATTGTTCTCAGCAAAAAGTTCTCTGCAATCTTTTCCGAGTGTTATATTTCTGAGCTGATTGTTGCTCACATTTACTGATGATATATCTGTATTTTGAAGACTCAGTGATCCCAATTTGTTGAAGCTCAACTCGAGATTAGAGCTGATAAGGGGCGTTATGGAGAGAATCGTCTGCGGACTCTCAACTTTCTTTAGGCGATTGTTGCTAAAATCCAATTGTTTTAGAGATCCTAAATGAGCAAACATTTCTAATTTTATCTCCTGCAGAAGGTTCTTTTGTGCCCAGAAGACCTCAAGGGAAGGTGTTTGAGCAAAAAGCCCAAAAGGCAATTGAGAGATACTATTTTCTGCCAAATTAACCGACTGCAATTGAGACAGTCCATCAAAAATGTTTCCTTGGACAACTGTTATTTTATTACCATGAAGATCGAGTTCTTTAAGGACTGTACATCCTGAGAAAGCAAAGTCAGCTAGAGAATGGATATCATTTCCAGATAAATCAATTGATTTAACTTTCTTCATGCTCAACACGTCAACACGATCAATTTTTGCCTTAACACTGATTGATTGCAAACTGATAAGCCTTCCAAGAAGCCTTACTGGAAGCTTCGTGATAGTTGAATTGAATATCTTCAAGTGATTTAAATAGATACTCTCCTCAATTGCTGCATCATCGCTGTCCATTAAATCCAATCCAATTAGTTCACAGGTGAAAGTTGTATGAAAAAATCCAGCATAGATCTTATTGGAGCAGGAGATGGTAGTACTCTGAGACCATCCTGCACTTGTAAGAACACTCACAATAAGAATCAACACCAGATTTCTGCAAAGATTCATTGGAATATGAAAATTATTCAGCACTTTGGGAATTTTTTTTAGACACTAACACTCTAAGATCCATTTTGACACTCTTTCTCAGCAGAAGATTAGCTCTAAGAACAGTCCTAAATGTTCAACAAACCCTTTACAAATGATCACAAATCACAATATCATAGTGATTATAATGAAGATGTTGACAAGTTTATCAGAAATTTCTCCACTAAGATTCACTTTTTGCTGTTTATGTGAACTAGTGACACTTATTATTGGCACATTTGATAACATTCATTCTCAAATGGGGAAAAAATGTTATTCACACTCAGAGAAACTTTAAGTACAATTTTGTTGTCCATAATCATCAGAGAAGATAATAAATTGAGCAGTATTAATTTGTATTATATTATATTGTTGTTGTATCCTGTGATAGAAGAATCTGCTATGTCCTTTGTTGTAGAACACCCAGGAGCGCCTTCCCCGTAGTGTGGATGCTCCTTCCATACTCCCGGAGTTTTAGGGAGAAGGCAGTGCATTTATTTATTACGTTATAACACAGTGAAAATGTCTTTTTCTAGATCTTTGCACCGACCGGGCGGGACTCGAAGTCACAACTGTGAGTCAAGCCGGGGATCGATCCGTCCAAGAGCCAATGATCTTACCTATTGCTCCACTGAGATCCCATTGAGCAGTAATTTATATAGCATAAAATCTTTTTGTGTTCTAATTTTAGTTACTTACAAAATGATGGCTTTAGTTGGATTCCGAGTTTGTTGTCACTATTCTTCAATTCAGTCATCTTGATCCAGGAACCATCGAAATCATTTACATTGTTCTTTTTTAAGAGGAAATTCGTGTCAATATGTTCTTGATGATGACTGTAAACTACTATTACTGACTACTTTACAGGAATGTCTGAAATAGATAAAAATCAGACAGTGAAAAATCTCTTCTTTCTGTAAAATATATTTGACAGTGACAGTTGTGACAGATTAAGCGTGTCCCAAAAATTGGGATCATTGTCCCATAGATTGTCCATCTATCGTCAAACTCTGCAATAGCAACACTTAAAATCAACTGACATTTCACAACATATTTCCTCATGGTGTAATTGCGAACAATAGTGAAATGAGATGAGAGTGAAATGGGGCAATAGACTTTGATAGAGCACTTCAAACATGATAAAGAGCCAACAAGTGCCATTCACGTGTGGAGGAAAGGGAAGATATTGCACAGAGGAACTAATTGGAAGAATAATGTGGAAAACTTTAATCACTAATGACTTCCAATTGCTATCATTTGCAATGTAGAACAATGTTCCAATCTCAGCTGCAAAATTATGCGATTTCCTTTCGAATAATTTAGCTAAAATCTTCAATTTGGAATAAATGTCCCATTTAAGATTTGCATTTTTCGGGGAAGTCCCGTACTATAAATTCATTTACCTTATCAAGCACATTTCTGCTGCGTCCTATGCTTATCTCCTATTTTCTTTATTTACAAAAGTCTCGTGTCGGATTTTTTTCTGCTGATTCTGCACGTTTTAATCGCTCATACAGTATAAAATAAATTTTGATAACTTGCTGAAAACAAGTAATGCTGTATGGGGGATTGTTGAAAAGCATATTTGTGTGTTTTAAAATAAATGTTACATTCCTTTGGCTGCAGCGATCAAGACATTTAGCAAATGATCTAGCGTAGATGTTGAGGCTAAAAAAGAGGTGATCACTAATGATGGTCTGCATTCTGCATAAGTAATAGAGTTGGAAAGAGCATGGACAAGTAAAATCCACAAGGTACAATTAACGATCTTAATTATGATTTATGATAGTGTCTAATGTGAATGTTGAAAGCTTTTGATCTTCCAGCATAAATTGTCTCAAAGACGTATGTGTTTGGAATATGTTTCTAAGCCTTTGGTTAAGCATAACTTTTTTCCCTCGATCACTGGCAATTGTACCCATGACACATTCACAATCAACATGATGATTTGATTAAATGCCCATCGATTTGTTGAGGTGAAGAGATGATGATCACTTAAGGATCACATGTGATTCATTCATCAAGTGATCAATTCCACAAAAGAACAGCCACAATAGTGGAATTCATTCAACTCCAAAAAATTTCCACGAAAACTTGCACATTTCTTCAATGATACAATCACTTTGGCGATCTCTTTGCCATCACGATTGGCGATATAGTCAAAATTTGTTTGTCTGCCATGCCATAAAAGATACATCTCGTGTCTCCATTCTGCCACTTTTATTCCACCTCGACTTTTGGGCACACGCGATCGCGCGATTGAAGGAGCAACAATCTGATCGAGAGTGGTTTTGTTTACACTAAATTGATTTTGTCCGTAAAAGACAGTCATTAGATCGTATTTTGAACCGTGCACCTTTCATTCTATTGTCACATTCAGCTATATATCAAATGACAAGAAATTAATCATTTCTTTTTCAACAGTTAAATCGTGGAGATGTTAAAATACATTACTTTAACACAAGTAGGGGTAAGGCAAGGCTTTCAGGCTTCGCACCCACTCTAGCTTCGAACACTTCATATCTTTCTCAAATTTACTTCACGGCTGAAGATGAGAAGCCGATTCTATGCCTTAGGATAATCCGGATAATCCATCTAGTGGTCATCACTCTGAAGTTAGCCGTTTTTATCAAAGCCACCACCCAAACTGAACTGAATTGGTATCGTCAGAAGAGTCTTCATCAGGATATCATTCCTCTCGTTCATTATTAACCTTCCTGATTTGAGAGCTCTCTCCGGTTGAGGTTTTTCCTGTACCGACTCGAAGGTATATCAGAGAGAACTTACCTTTTAGAAGTTCGAACGTTTAAACCAGAGGTATAGCAAGAACTGTTTGAAACCGAATAAACGTCAAAATAAGTTTGTCCAGGGGGTAAATTCTCTAATTTTGGTGAGTTGGTCACCAGTGACAGACTCACGAAAAAATTCGACCACTTTGTTCTCACTTTCTCATATTTTATGATTCTGTATACTTGAGTGAGAAGTTAGTGACAATTTTCCCGCGACTTTTTGACAGGAGTGGAGGGCAACCTTTTAGTACCGATTTTAGTACTTATTTTGCTCTAAATTTTGAACCAGCCCGCAGGCGAAGATTTTCTTCCTCTGAGATGTATGCCAAAGTGATGTGTCAACGTCAACGTATTTGTGTCTAAAGTGAGTTTTATAATTTCGCGAATAAAGTAAGAAAAACAATTATTAGAATCAGAATGTCGAGTGAGATATGTGGTTTCTTTTAGTTTAGTGACTTTGTAACTTTAGTGTTAACAAGTTTTGTTTTTTTTTTGTGGCTCAGTTCTTGAGAAAGTAGTGAAGTATTTCATCCGTACAGAATGAATTTTTATTGATACCTGAGATCAAACAGGTGAAAAATTAGTTGCTCCTTATCATTATTGTGTTCACAGACGCCTAAACATCCTTCCAAATCTATCGATTCAGCCACATTTCCCATAATTTTCTACGAGTCACCGAACCATCATCGCGCGAGAAGTGTCACGAAAATATCGTGACAAGTCTCACAAAAATGGGCATAGAGAATCACACTTAGTGACAAGTTTCGGTATTTTCTCATTTTTAGCACTTCTCACGTTCTCACAAAGTTAGAGAATTCACCCCCAGGGGACAAATTCTGAGATGGTGAGTTTTTCACGTGAGAAACTCACGGTTTTTAGCTCGTTTTCTGTAAACGTTTGGCAAAGCTTTCATAAAAAGTGTCACGTGAAACACTTGCAACATCTAACAATTCATATGAAAGTTTTTACGAAAGCTTGACAAAATGCTAATTAAAGGTGATCTCAGAGCCGTGAATTTCTCACGTGAAAAATTCATCATCTCAAAATTCATACCCAGGCAGTGTTTTGACAATTGACGTACATACAATTTTCATTTGACGTTTATTTGGTTTCAAACGGTTCTTGCTCTCCTCTGATTTAAACCAACGAGTTACACAAAACTGAGCAAGTTCATGGAAAGGACATTTATTATTTTAATGAAATTGCAATTGAAACGTTCTGCCATACTGAAATTCCACAAAACTTCACAAAAATTTGCTTTTTGCAGCAAACATTTACACACTGTTGTTGACATTGGTTGACGGAAGTGTCAAGAATACCGAAATTCGAAATGGCAGAACAATCAGTGCTAAAGTGGCGAGTACGTTAACTTACGCACTTTAGGCTTTCGGCAGGTTTTCTAATAGGCTTGGCTTGGCTTTGGTGTGGCGGCTCCGTTTAGTAATAACACTGTGCGACACGTTGTGGGTGTCTTTGACGAGAGTGCCAAAACTTGTTAGAGGGTCATTTAAGGACCTCAAATCTGCAATCCGTCTGTCCGGGTCACCTCTAGATTTTTTTGGAAAAGCATATTTAGTTTTTTGATGTTTTATAAAATTCAAAAATTCATATCTCCGGTTCTAATTATCCGGTGGTAGTCATATAAAGCTAAACTGACGCGTAATTTCATCCTCTATAACTCTTGTGAACATATCAAGCACCTACGATGAAATTAAAGTATATTTTTTAAAAATTTTTTGGAAAAGGGCACCTAAAATGCTGCATTTTTCTGTGTTTTTTCCATCTTCTAGTAATTTTCCCAGTTTAATAGAGCATTTTATATGTCAAATAACTATGCCTAAAAGTTAGAGAATTTAATATTCTTTCATTTTCTTTTGGTTTGAATTTTCTATCATAATTCGTTTATTCACAATAATTTTTTGAAAATAAAGTGCATTAAAATCTCTTATTATATATAATTATATTAGTATCTTTGTCTAACCTACTGAAGAGCATTCTCTTTTGCACTCTCACTTACAAATTTCATATAAAAAGAGGTGAAATGAAAAAAAGAGACGTATTTAGAAATAGAGAGAGAAGAATAGCTGTTATAAGTGCCAAAAAACTATTCTTCTCTCTTTATTTCTATATACGTCTCTTTTTTTCATTTCCCCTCTTTTTATATGAAATGTGTAAGTGAGAGTGCAAAAGAGAATGCTCTTCAGTAGGTTAGACAAAGATACTAATATAATTATATATAATAAGAGATTTTAATGCACTTTATTTTCAAAAAATTATTGTGAATAAACGAATTATGATAGAAAATTCAAACCAAAAGAAAATGAAAGAATATTAAATTCTCTAACTTTTAGGCATAGTTATTTGACATATAAAATGCTCTATTAAACTGGGAAAATTACTAGAAGATGGAAAAAAACACAGAAAAATGCACCATTTTAGGTGCCCTTTTTCAAAAAATCTTTAAAAAATATACTTCATTTTCATCGTAGGTTCTTGATATGTTCACAAGAGTTATAGAGGATGAAATTACGCGTCAGTTTAGCTTTATATGACTACCACCGGATAATTAGAACCGGAGATATGAATTTTTGAATTTTATAAAACATCAAAAAACTAAATATGCTTTTCCAAAAAAATCTAGAGGTGACCCGGACAAACGGATTGCAGATTTGAGGTCCTTAAATGACCCTCTAACAAGTTTTGGCACTCTCGTCAAAGACACCCACAAAAAGGTAAATTTTGTCGCACCGTGTAACCTTTCAAAGAGACAAATTTGTCTCTCTGAAACGTTATTACTGAACGAAGAGACAAATTTGTCTCTTTGAAAGGTTATTACTGAACGAAGCCAAAATAAGTCAGTCTATTAACTCTTTCGCATCATTAGGGTCATATATGGCCCGGGGAAAAAACTTTTTTTTTTTAACTATTTACATTAATTGAAATCTATCGGTTTGTGCACGACATCATAATAGAAGGATGTAAGATTCTTGGCTAATTTTCTCAAGACTCCAGATATTCAGGAAAAGAAAATATTTGAGATAAAAAATCACTAATTTCGAACTTTGTGAAATGACTTTTCTTTTTCAAAATTTTTTATATTCATTTATTTTTTTCAACCAAAAGTTCTTTAGAAAAACAAAATAGAATATCCAAAGATTGTATATTGCATATTTTGATATAATAAACTACTCTCAATTTTCCAGAAAAGCGTGTAGAATTTTCCGGGTCATATATGACCATATTGTCCCCAAGGGTAACAGTGTTTTCGTCCCAAACCTATAGCGAAATGTAGTTGGGACAGTGTTTTCCTTTGTGAAATGCAGGTGGGACATCTTGCTCCTGGATATTTCTTCTAATATCTGATGAATTATAACATATTTTGCATTATTTTAGAGTATTCTGCAAGGGTCTCATATTGTTCAATTGTATTGTGTGTGAATATGAGGATAAGTTTATTTTTGCCAAATACCACTCAAAATATTGTGACAGTGACTGATAGATTGATGGATAATTTAGATAGATAATTTATTTATCACAATGTCTGAGAAGTACAAATTTATAAAGTTGCAAGAGTGTGTAGTGTTTTCTGCGGCCACCGCCGTCTTAGCGTTGATGACCAACCTCCAAAGTGAAGACGGTGGAAAACTCTTTCACAGGTTGTATATGCCAATCATGCATCAAACATGAATAAAAAAAAATCATGATGTATACAAACTCTAACATACATTTTGCTCATTTTAATGAGCAGTAGGAAAAAAGCAAACAGAAAATGCTGCTCTGTACCATTTGTACTCCTTTAAACATAGTGAGAGAAATTCAAAATGGCTAGCTCTGACTGAGCTGTAAGCCATTAGTGGGCAGTAGACTGTTCAAGGGATTACCAGGAAGATTCCTTGAACACCAGGAGTACAGTGTTCATCAAGACAATCCAGTTTGCCATGGTTTTGGCCAAATTAATAACTTCAAGCAAAAAAAAACTCTTAAAAAGCCCGTGATATAGATTTTGAAAATGGTATGTACACTTCCCTTGAGGACAATAGGGTCATATATGACCCGGGGTTTTTTCCGAGTTTTCACGCAATCGATTTTTTTTCCTCTCTGAACTATTATATTTGATCATAAAGCATTAGGAAAAACTCAATTTTACATGAATTCATCTGCTGAATAAAAGTGTGACGCGAAAGAGTTAATGGACTGCGTTTGAACATTACAACTTACTTTGCTCACCGCTAGAGGTTACCAGTATAGGGGCGCTAAAATCGAAAAATCATTTTTCCTAAATTTAACATAGATCATCTCAAAAACTAGAAATACATTATCACACTCTTGATCGTAAATTTACGTATGTTTTCGTGCATTAAAATTCAAATATTTTCAATGACTGTTAACAGTCGTTTCTCTTAATTTAAAATCACAACCATCTCCTCGTTCAGTCTTCCGATTTTCTTTTTTTGTTTACCGACAAATTAATCGAAATTGTCTGAACTTCTGATTGAATTTGCTTCCTCTTGAACTTCCCTGAATGCGACTGACATTCCTCTGTGGGTGATTCTTCTCCAAGTGGAAGACTTATGAGTGTTTGATGGGAAGAGAGAGCAGGCGCCAGAGATAATTTGGAACCTGTTGAGAAAACATTCCGGGAGATTGTCTTTGGACTCGAGCGCATCAATAAATCCGTGCCCAATTAGCGCAGAAGAGTGCCCTCGAGAGCGCCCTGGAGATCCAAAAGGGCGGCTTCTTTTCTCACTTTCTTCCTGGACAAATGCACATAAATTAGCGAGTTGCCCTTTTTAATGCATGTGATTGACTTTTTTTAGGATTATCAAGTTTATCTCTGGGATCCATTGAGTTTTCTTTGGGATAGAGGTGAATGTTGTCCGTTAATTGAGCCATTGAGCTCGCGTATTTGATTGCGAAATATTTGGTGTTGAGAGGGTGTCTCTTGAAGATTCAGTCAATTAGCCAACATTATGGAGTCCATCGCCCTCAGCAATGGGGCCCATCTCATTGAGGTTTTTCTCTCACGCTCCACTCCACCAGTCAGTGAGCTTTGGTGCAAATATTTACAATAATTAGTGCGAAATTTTAATGTTATTGTCCCGTTCTGATTAACACTGTGTCCAAAGATTGTAAAATTCACAGTCAAATTGCCCAAATTCACCTTCTCTTTCCGTTTGCCTTCTTTCAACGACCCATCCAGCCAAATGCATGCACTTTTCTTGCGGGCATCTTTTTCCCTAATTCATCCATTTATCCCAAGAACTGCGCGAATTTTATTTGGTTGCTCATACAGTTGCCTTTTTTACGATTCGACCCAGAGATAACCCCACATCTTCGGCCAATTCACGGTGGGATTTGACCCCGAAAGAGTCCATATCGCGCCCTCAACTTCCAAACAACTAACGAGAAAGATGCGGCCCCCCAAAAAAAAACCACGACCCAGAGAGATCCTCATTTCGAGATGGACACGAAATGATAAGTTTATGTGCAAATTCTTGCAAGCAATAAAAATTCAATTAAATTTCACCGCGATTCACCTTGGAAAAAAATTCACGAGCACACAATGTTTCGAGAAGCTACTGTCCATTTTAATGCCAAGATCGCGATGCTGTGATTGGGGAGAGAATAAAAGAAATTGAATGGTTTAGGTTTGGTTTCAGCCAAAAAGCCAGCAGGAGAAAAGCAAATATAATTCCTTTCATCTCCATTCGATATTAATCTCTTTGTCTCCTCATGGAGAGATCCCTGAATTGGCGCCGTTTATGGCCAGGATTTACCTGGGCTCTGAATTGGCTGAAGAATGGAATTAGTGAGGGTCGATATTTTGCAATCTTTTGTCCATCTATTAATTCAATAAACGCACGCATGAATTGCGTGTCGAATTTCGCAATTTTTTAAATTAATTTGAAGAAAAAGAAGCTTTAATCGAATTATGCAGTTTTTGGAATTAGTTCAAGGTTTAAAGTATTAAACTTAAAAGAAAATGTACGAATTAACACTAGGCAACCAGTTGTCTTTCTTAATTAAATGTCTAATTAATTTAAATATATCCAGTACAAAGAAAAGATAAAATTCGTTACTTTTCTAAATGTTTTAGGAAGATGAGCTGAACATTCTGTTAAAAATGATTTTTTTTCATTTTTGGATATTTTTTTAGAGATTACACAGGCGGAAAATTGACCATGTATGAAAATACCGTTAAATCATTCTTAATAACGGTTTTTCAAGGTCAAAGGTAAAAAAGCTCTAGGGAGCGCATTTATCAGGCGAATGGGGCCATGTTTGAGCTCGTTGGAAAGGTCTTGGAATTTCCGACAAAGCTGGACTGGTTCCAATAGGTTTTGAACCAGTAATAAACTGGTTCTTAACCGATAACTAATTTTTATACGAAATTCAATTATATTACTCCTGATGAGTATTTTGGGCAATGTTTTGAATGATGTAAAAATCCGTTTAAATCGGTTGTGAACCGGAAATAAACCGGTTATAAAGCGATAAGTAATTTCCTCAAAACTATTTTAGTGGTTCTTTGAGTGATTTATAAATCGGTTTAAATCGGTTGAGAACCGGTAAAAGGTAAGCGAAGCTTTGCCACCCCTTTTTTAGCTGAGATTCTTTACAATCTCAGCTTTTGTAGTCACAGGTGAAATCCGACCTGGTCAGATCGGGCCCAAATTTTGGATGTACACGTTTTGACACTCATAGATCACGAAAATAATGTGCGCCAAAAATCGATTTTCGTGGACGTCCCGTCCCGTCCGTTTCATTTCGACTTCTGGAGAGAGAACGGAAAGAGATATCGACAAGCGGTTTTCGGCAAAGGTTAAAAGTCATTGGGCCGCTAGAAGTTGATGATGCCAAATCCACCCCCCTCCGTTCCGCCATTTTGGAACACCCCAAAATTTTGTTTTTTTTTTAACTCAGCCCCTATGGCATCGATCGATTTAAAATTTTAGTATGTTATAGCTGGGCCTAAGAGCTTTCGATCGGTACCAAACTTGACCTTCTCCGACCCCCCTGACCTGAGCTAGAGGGGGTCAAAAATTGAATTTTTGAATGGTCATATCTCCGGTTCTAGTTATCGGAATGCAAAAAATTTGGTGTTTTGGAAAGCTCTCGTGGAGCACTACAACTCTTGTGACATCCCAATTTTATCCGATTTAATCGAAGGTCCGATTAATCGAAAAATCGATTAATCGATTTCGAATATTTCGAAAACTAGACGATGCATTTTTTTAAAATTTTAATATGTTGTAGCTGGGGTCGAGGCCTTTCCAACGGTGGGTCGCACTCCTCCCTTGATGTTCCCTGACCTGAGCTATAATCAAAAATGTCTTTATGGGACTGTATTTTCTGTATTTATAAAGGGATTTCGATGAAATTTTAGCCTATATTGTATCTGAGAGCACGATCTTTCTAATAATGGGTCCCATCCGTCTCTACCCCAACCCACTGTACCCCGACCCTTACTATACCCATATGGACCGGACTCTATCACTTATGTTTATTAACCGATTTCAATGAACTTTTTTTTCTTTTGTTGGTCTTCCCCACTCAGACTATTTAATATAGAAAATGACCAGTGATAAGCCCAGATAAGCTTATGGTAGCTGAGATTCTTTACAGGTGACCTGGAAATACGTGCAACTCGGGGTGCTTGCAACTCTGAATGCGTGAAAATTGGATTGTGAGTTGAATTTCGGGGGTAAAGAATCGCGTCGAGCCAATTTCATCCATTTCGACTGCCAAGAACAGTTTACTCGACGCGATTCTTTACCCCCAAAATTCAACTCACAATCGAATTTTCACGCATTCCGAGTTGCAAGCACCCCGAGTTGCACGCATTTCGAGGTCACCTGTAAAGAATCTCAGCTACCATAAGCTTATCTGGGCTTATCACTGGTCATTTTTTTCAATACCAACACGAACAAAATCAACATAGGGGAAAGCGCGCTACCTTCGAACGATTCATTCTTCGCACAAATATTTTTTTTTTCAATGTGTTATAAATGAATTTGGCCTATTGTAATTATTATATTTAAATAACTAGTGCAATGCCTCATATTTTCAAAAAAGGTATATATCCCTAAAGAACATAGAGAAAAAATTCAATTGCCCGAAGCTTGAGTCGTCCGAAGGTAGCGGGCTTTCCCTTAGTTCCATCTCTGATGAAGGATTGGACTAGCTTCCATACATTTAATGCCTATTATTCTTTGCTAATTTACTTATCATTTTTCATTTTTATTTAATATATTTGAATTGAATTGAATTTTATTGTCATCTCTGTTTTTTCCCACCCCCCATGCGGCCATCGCCGTCTTAGCGTCGATTCCAACCTCCGGGATAAAAACGATGGAAAATCCCTTCATTTGTTGTATATTTCGGGACCGTACATATACACGTAGGTCACTTATATGGGAAGATGGGTATTAGGGCGTTTCAAGTAGGAAAAATTTTTTTTGGCACTATTCTCACGGTGCTGTATTTGATGAGACAAGAAAGTTTTTCTTCTACGACCATATGATCAGACGCTGTTTAGAGGTGGCTGAACGACCCTCTCTGTAGTGTAAAATCCGGTAAAATCAGAAATTTGTTCTACAGAGAGGGTCGTTCAGCCACCTCTAAACAGCGTCTGATCATATGGTCGTAGAAGAAAAACTTTCTTGTCTCATCAAATACAACACCGTGAGAATAGTGCCAAAATTTTTTTTTCCTAGTTGAAACGCCCTAATGGGTATGCTCACTAAACTAACTAAACTAACTAAAATAAATAACTAAATCAAGTTTTCACTTAGTGATGTGAATTGGCAAGTTCAAAAACACTCATTAACCTCACTAAACATACGTGGAGCTTAGGATCCTCACGATCTCCTCAGTGCACGCCGAATAGAGCCACGATCTGACTATCTCCATGGACAGCGCCGGAAACCTCAATGTCAAGTTGTTTATAAAATGGTTGGGGCTGAGAAATTGATGGACCTCGAGAATCCCGTAGTTCTCGGCCTGGGCACTACGCAGACCTGTCTCCTTCTTCCCATTCCATCCGCCCCGCCGAAAAAGCGACGCTGGCCACTTCGATCGAAGAACATCTCCGTGACTGTAGACATACACATGCTGAATAGGCAGGACTCTCAATTTCTCAAATAATGGGCGAGTGTGTTCCCTTCTCCCCGCACGCAACATAGCTCTTATAGCCGATTTCTGCACCACTTGGAGCCGCCCTATATGGGTTTTGCAGGCATTACCCCAAAATGACACACCATACCTTAACCTCGACTCAATTAGAGCGAAGTAGAACGATCTCACGATTTTTGAAAATACTTTAACAATTTGCTGCTGACAACATTTTTTGGTTGGACTAAACTGCTTACACGCTGACCAAGAATGTTTATGCAATTGTCCTTGTTCAAGATGAACATGCACGTTCATACAAATAATTTTCAAATTAGGATTTTTAATCTTTGAGGGATAAAAATGGGTTTTAATTCATATCAGAGTACTTTTGAACAGTTAAATCAACAAGATATTCATCCTATGTCCTTACATCCTAAAAAAGATACGAATAATTCAACACAAAAGTTGGACAGTTTTGGCTTCACCAAGACTTTACAAGGTTTTCATTACCCGTACTTTTTAAGTAAATGACTTATCGTTAAAGGATTTAAGGACTATTACGTAATTTTTAGATACTTTTACTACTAGGAATGTCTTGTCATTTCAATTAAAGATGAATAGTTTAACTAATATACGGATTTTAGTTTTGGCTAATTCGAGTCATTTCACTAAGTATACAAAACAAGCCTCATTTTATCAGCAAATATTAAAGAAACTAGGATGCTAAACGATCCTAAACTTTTACCATCCTATTTTCTATCCTTAACTATGTCTGATATCAATCTGCTACCATTTCAATCAGTAGTTTATATGATATTAGAGATTTAAAATTGTTAAATTCTTATTGAAATTAGGTGCTTAGTGCTAATGACATCCGTTCATTCACTTCTTGATCAGCATTTTTTCGTCAGCAAAATAAAGAATGTTCAATTTTGCAATTACGCATTGTGGGATCACGGAGTTCATCTTACAGTAATTAAATGGGGTAAAAATGATTTTGTATAAATAGGGTTAATTTTTGTTAAATAAATCAGATTGCAATAGAGATTCCTGAGTTTCACTTCTAGCAGCACGAGAGTGCTTGTTCCAGAGAAATCGCATCTCCCTTTTGGCCCAAAGACCAGCGGCATCCTATTGCCTAAGGATTACCAGCGGCCGATTGGCTCCCTACTGCCAGGAAACAGCGGCTTCTCTTCAAGAAGTCTTAAGACCTAGGGCAGGATTTGAGAGTATTTCTAGAGGAATTTTTCCCTAGAGGCATTCATTTGCCGGACTGCAAGGTTGGAAATTTATTTCTAACCTTGAAAACTCTCTCCAGGCACCCCCGGGGGTAGCCTACACAAGGGGGCATTACTGCCTTAAGCCCGGTGGCTCGAAAGAGCCGTTACTAGAGGCCGTGAAAACAGCTGAGTCGTCCAAACAGTGGAAGAATTCCCCAGATAGAGCAAGTGAATAATCTGATGGGATTCGGATTATTCTCTTCCCCTAGCTTCGGCTTTTCAGCTGTTTGGAGCCGAATCACTCCTTGTCAATTGACAATTAATTTACTTCATGAACGAAAGAGATTTGGATAGTCGGTTGGCTTTTAAATTTTGCACGATGCATATGCTTCATTGTAGTGGTAAGGCTTCTTACGTCCAAAATTCTTGTAAATAAGTAGGACTTTTTGTAATCTAATATATATTTTAATAAAAATGACTGTTTTAGTATATCCTCTAAAAGATTAAAAAAAAACTGTTGTGTTTGGAGGAATATTAGATGATATGAATATGAAATGAAGCATAGTCGGCCGCAGCATATGTCGGTGGAACTTATCCTACAGCCCGCTACTGCAACAGCGCCACTTTCAAATGGCACAAGAAAAACGGTCAATAGTAAATCAATTCAATGCGTTTTTTTTTCAATTAATTTATTTACTGCTCTTTATTCTCAAAAACTCTGTACACAAAAATATTATATTATTATTCATTATACTTGTGGGGAAAAGAGATATTGTGTGTTTGTCTTTTTTCATCTTTGTCTATTTCTTTTTTAAACTTCGGTGTTGGGGAACTAAAAAAAACTCAAGGAGGAAAATTATGCTGCTGTACGTGGATTAAAACTCTTTTAATAAATTCCATTTGCATTAAAAATTGCAAATTTACCATCAAAATTCTCATTTGTCCTGGGGAGATGATAAAAAGTCGTTGTTAGTGTGTGAAAAAAATGTTGAAAAGAACAACATTAAAATTTTTAAGACACACACTAAAAAAAATGTTTACACAATTTCCGTTTTTTTTTTGCTAAATATGCAAGTTAATTGTTAATATTTGTCTCCATAGGCTTATTAAATTGTTAAAATATTTTTTTTCTTGTTATGAATTCACTTTACAAAATGTTTTTTTTTTCTTATTTCTTTTCAATACCTGAGAAGTTTATAATATTCATTTTTTTTCTTTATTATTTACTTCCTTATTTTATATACCTTTTTTTGTTATTGAGAATTCTTGATTTTTTTTAAGTATTTGAAAAATATGTTCTTTTTTCTTCTTTA
Organism: Phlebotomus papatasi; assembly: GCF_024763615.1. Taxonomy (NCBI): domain Eukaryota; kingdom Metazoa; phylum Arthropoda; class Insecta; order Diptera; family Psychodidae; genus Phlebotomus; species Phlebotomus papatasi. Next base: position 93,541,191 of record NC_077222.1, on the reverse strand, counting down.
ATGTGTTACTGATAAATTTTTCAAATGTTACAAAATTTTTTTATTTTCTTAATTTTTTAGCTATTCATTCTAATTTTATTATGCGATTCCTTTCTTTTTTTCTTCAATGCAATATTAAAAGTTCACTTTATTGTGGGGAAAAAGACATTTTCAAATATTGAAATTGTATTTTATTTATGATTTTTCAAATCTCCTCAGTATTTTTTTCTTCATTTTTATTTCTTAAATTTTAATTACTATGATTTTTTTCTTATTTTTTCTTTTTTTTTCTAATGCTGAACTTGAAAATTTCGTACATTTTCTCTCAGATTTTGAAGTTTTTCTTTTATAGAAAATACTCAGTTTTTTTTTAAGCACGTACACAACATTTTTTAAAAGATTTTTCAAAATTCTTTTATTCGCCGCGTTTATTTATTTAATTCTTTTATTTTTTAAATTTTCAATACCTCCTTGAAAGAGTAAATTTGAGTATAAGACTTCCTTGAGTGTCTCTCAAAAGAACAGAAGCAGAAATTGAAATTAAGAGGGCAGGACTTTTAAAAATTATTCTACATTACAATTTATAAAAAAGAAAATGGTTTTTTTTTGTCTGAATCGTTTGAATGAAAGATTTCTTTTTCAGAATTCACCATTTCACTATTTGCCATTATTTCAAAGAAGAGTTTTCCTTTTTTTCTCAGAGTAAAAATTATTTACTGAATATATAATACGCCTATTTTTTTGTTTTAATAAAAATTACACTGCTTACATGTCTAAATTGTACATCGACATTTATTAATTAGAAATTATTATTTTTTTTCATTATGCTTTTTTTCACTTACAGTCGAGAGAAAATGAAAACTAATTAGCCGCCTAAATATGTAAAATATTTAATTTTAATATATATATAAAAAAAATCATCTACTTTGAACAAATCTTCCACTTTTTTCAGCGGGGAGGAAAAAATCGATCCCAGGGAAAAAAATAACACTTACATAGCTAAACACTAAGAAAAGAGGGAGAGGGGGGGAGTGGAAAACTAAAGAAATTTAATTACAAAGTTTGTTTTTTTAATATTTTCGCTTAAATTAACTTCATTTGCTACTTTGTTGTTTTGTTTTTTGTTTTTTTTATCTTTTTTTTTATATCATTCAGTAAAAAAGAATTGCAGCCAAGCAGCAGAACACCATTGAATGGATTTCACTTGTCATTCTTGATCTTTCGTCTAATTCTTTCTACACATCTTTGTTTTTAAAGTTGAAAGTATGACCCAAAAGGTTTCAATGCTAAATTTTTTCTATTGAAGTTTTTTCGTGTAACCTTTCTCTTAATTCGTCACGCAATGTCCAATTCTTTTCCAAATACATTTTCAATTCTTTTTTTTTAAATAATTTCACTCAGATGTGATAATAAAAATAAAAAGAAAAATTTTCTACACGCCAATAATTCATCAAGTCTTATTTTTTCGTTTTTTGAAAGCCCTAAAGCCATCAAGTTTTCCCAAAGATTGATCTAAAAATATGTTTCTTTTTTTTTTAAATTTTTATTGAGCATAGGAGAGCCTTTGAAAACGTAGGAAGGACAAGGTTTTCTGGAAAGGAACAACCCGCCATGTTGAAGCCTTTTTGTCAACTAAAATCACTCAGGCCATTTTGAACATCGTAGATGTAGATTGACAACTGTCCCAATCTCATCTCTGTCCCAAATTGTCACAAAAATAAGAAATTGCATTTGAAAGGTTTTCCCAGCAACTCATCGAAAATTTTATCGTCATCAAGGGGTGCAATCCTTTCAGGACAGGAAAATACAAAATTCTTTGCCAAAGCTTTCGACGCTTCAACGCGTCTTCTTCAGTGGTCAAATCTGTGATTTGTTTCTGAAATTTTGTCCGCACTGTCTGTCTACTATTCCAAATGAGGATGTACAGGGAAAATCGGGAATTCGTCGCGGGTACTCCTTCTTGGACATTGATCTGAGACCTCAGTTGAGAGAGTTGGCCTCAGATCAATGTCCAAGAAGGAGTACCCGCGACGAATTCCCGTTTTTCCCTGCAAATCCTCATTTGGAGTAGTAGACAGACATTGCGGACAAAACTTCAGAGACAAATCACAGATTTGACCACTGAGGAAGACACGTTGAAGCGTCGAAAGATTTGGCAAAGAGTTTTGTGTTTTCCTGTCCTGAAAGGATTGCACCCCCTGACGCATCCCGAGGGAGTTCATCTCCTGGACCTTCTTATACGAATTGCCGTCAGTAATCTACCGAAAATTTATCGTCATTGCATAGATTTTTCGATTTATCTCGTGAAGACACCGGTGAGCGTCGGAGAGGAAGCAGCTCAGAAAAACAACGATTCTTCCCAAAGATTTCTGCTCAGACTCCAAGCCTTCCCTCAGTGGTCAAATCCAACAATTCCTTGCTTTGTCACATGGTCTAGGGATGCACAGGGCATGGGATTTTGAGGGAACTGCACTTTAAATTCTAATATTTTATTAATTTTGTGGCATTTGAAAATATTTTAGCTTCACTTTTTTTTGGTCTTCGTTTTGAGATCTTTCGATTTATTCGCACTTTAACAGGTTTTCTCGATGAACTGTTGACAGGAAAGTGATGTTCAAGTAAAAACCGCGAGAGCGCGCTACTCGCAAAAGTGACAAACCACCGCAAGGCCGCTACACCGCGTCGCTGTCATTTTGTTCCTGTCGTTCAAAGAGTTTTGTTCAAAGTATTTTGACTTGTGTTTTTTCTCCAATTTTCACGATTAGCTTGGTATTTTTAGTATAATAAATTACTGAAAAATAATCTCCAAGTCATCTAAATGTGTTTTACAAAGAAGCGTTTGTTGTGAAGTGTTTTTCCTTCTTGATATTTACGGAAGAAAAATACATTGAATATTTTTTGTATGATCTTATTGTGCATCCATCTGTTTTTTTTTTTTTTACTTAAGTTTCTCTCCAGTTTACTTCTGGTTGTCGACCGTATGGATATTTAAGTCAAGTCAAGGTGGGAGTTCGATCTATATTTTTATTCTTCAATTTATTTTAGTTAGCCAACGTTTCGATCCTGGATGGGATCTTATTCATGGTATCAAAAATCTGGGAGAACAATTATCAGGCAATTGTTAGGTACACTACTTTTCACCAATTCCTCTTTCAACACTTCCTCATCCATCTATTCGTCCTCCATTGGTGATGAATGAGGAAGTGTTGACAGAGGAATTGGTGAAAAGTAGGGCTTCTAATAATTGCCTGATAATCCCCCAGATTTTTAATGCCCTGAAGAAGACCTCGTCCAGGATCGAAACGACGGCTAATAAAAATAAATTGAAGAACAAAAAAATAGACCGAACTTTCAGAAAATTTCATCCGTTCGAAGAAAAGGGGACTTGAAGAAGCTTTCTGGGCAACAAGGAAAATCCCAGTCTCAGGATATTAGTTCGACATTGTGGCCCCCATTACTGGGTCCCTGAAACCCCTGAAACTTGGAAAAATTCACCTGTGTACCCTTAGCGCATAGGCATGGCTTGTCTGATATTGACCAGGTGCGGATATCTTCTCTGGTCACTCATGTAAATTTTCATACATGTCATTACGCCTAGTTCAAACAAACAAGAGTAACGACCTGCATGAAGAGTTATGCGAGTGACCAGACTTCAAATGCACTCAGAGAGGGCATAGTTCCGTCTCATAATAATCAACAACGCAAAGTGCCTTTATCAAACCATTTCGAAACAGTTCCCATTTTATGAATAGGTCTGTGAGAACGTGGGCCTTTTCTAGGGCCTCGTAAGTTATTAATTCAATAAGAAGGCTACAAACTGAGCTCTACTAAATCTGGAAGAACACTGAAGTTCTACTTCCTGCACATTGCTTCCGAAACTCCGTCAAGGAACAAGGGAAGAAATTAAAAGTTTAGGGAACTGATATCAATGATGTACCTTACATAAACAAAATCCTAATTTTGTATCAAGGACAAATTCTGAGTACCGTAGATGAGGGTAACTTTGCTGCCTCCCTGCTGATTACAGCTTTTAAGTCCAGTACTTAAGGATAGTCTTTACCGATCGGATATGGTAAATCAGTTTGATGAAGGCTATCTTTAAGTACTAGAATTTAAGAAAAGTTTATAAACAGAAGGAGCGGGCAAAGGGACCTGCATCTACGGTATCTTAAACTCAGAACCCAATCAGTTCAGTGAACGCATTCAGTTCAGAGATATTATTGCCAGAATGGTTCTCTGGATAGCGGAACATGCTGGTGTGCCGTCCATCGCCAGCCTCCCGGAGTATGTCGCGTATGCAACCACTTTTTAAGTGCATTGAAAGAGTTTTTGTGTCGAGGCGACGAGGTCGCTGAAGGCAGTGAAGAATTGGAAGGAAACGGTGCCGCTAATGGGCAAGAAACAAACACACGGTCTCTTTTATCAGCGGCCATCGGAGAGTCCATATGGCTCCTCTAACCGCCATCAGACCTTTCAGCCACCAGCCACTCACCCAGCGCATTGCTTCTGGTATCTAACAGAAGCCCATAAGCGAAGCCGAGAAAGAAGATCTAAAGAAGTCCACCCGGCACTCTCCAATTCATCCCCTTCACCATCACCACAAGGCCTCTCGTCATATCCTAGCCCAACCATCGTTGGAAAGCCCTCATCGGAGAGCACAGGGGACTGTGGAATTACGTCCTTGCCCCAATCATGAAAGGAATGTGGATGCAACAATTGGAGAAAATATATGATATTCAGTATCAAGTAGAGCCACAAATCAAGCTTCCTCACAGCTTCTCGGTTGAAAGCCGACTCAGGAACCGATTCGTACGCGCTTTCGGGATATCCCATCGGACGCTAATAACTCCATCTATCGGCGATATAGTATTCTCTGAAGTTAGCCGTTAAAGCACTTTCAGAAGCTTCAGAGTCACCACTCCAACTGAGCAGTGATTGGTACCGTTGGCTTAGAAGAGTCTTCGTCGTCAGGACAGGCATTCATCCTCCGACTCCTCTAGGCTCAACATTCCTACTCATCATTCTTATTCCAATCAACAATTGCCGTAACTTACTCGTCACCTAAATGAGCAACATGGGCCGCTCGGTTCCTCGGGTTCGGTACCCGATTTCCAAAGACAAAGTTTCCAAAAAAAAAAAAAAAAATTACCTCAGACAAAGATTCCAAAGACAAACTGGGAAAAACAATAGTGTAAAAAACAAAACGGAAAAAACGAAGATTCCCGATCCCGTTTTTTCCACAGTTGGGCTACGGATTATTTTCCGTCGATTGAGTGCTTGAAGTAACTCGTACCACTTTTTAGGTGGTCTACCTCTTGGTCTTGTAGTCGATGCTAGACGATTTTTTGGACCCTTTTTGCAAGTCTAGTGTCGTCCATTTGGTTCACATGATCTCTCCAGTATCGCCTTCTTGGTCTTGACCATCGCACAATGTACTGGACTTCACACTCTTCGCGAATATAGTTTTCATTTTGGTAGTCCTGAGCGTACGTTTGGTTCTTCATTAATCCGAGGGGTCTAAATGGGTTGGGGAATGGTAATGCGACACGTTGCCTTTTCCGCTCAATTCCTTTGCTTACCTTCGAGCAGGCTAGATTCCTGGTAGGTTTCAGGTCCCGGTACTCTCAGGAGACTGATAAAAGATTGGGTAACCAACAGCAGACACGAACCTGAGGCTAACGAACAAGGGATCTGGTCCTTCTAGAGAGAGCATGATTGTTACGAAATCTCGTAAGAAACCTTCGATAGGACGGACTTTTCGACAACGACCTATGCGACATTTCTGGAGCGACCTGACGGAGAGTTGCAAGGACTAGAGGAGGGTAGTGCGAGAGGCCCGGTTCCTTAAAGGGACGTTGCAGCCACCTATGTAAGTAAGACATTCATCCGAGAGGACACTTGCAGATTCACCAGGAGGCAGAGGATTTCTCGATAGTACCCATTGAATCACTTCTCCGCTGCCTTGGGAGTCGTCGTGCGCCCAAGGAGGACACGCCGCGAAAAGACTCTTTCTTGCGACAGAGAGGAGATTTCGGGTAGCTTTCTCAAGGCACTGTTGTGTGTATTTTGCCCATTACCCCGTCCCGGAATGAGAGAAAACTTTAAGTTGATTTCACTTAAATAAAGTGATTTTGACTCATTTAAAAAAAATTCTTTAAAAAATTGAGTATCCTTCTTAATTGCTTAGTTAGAGTAGACCTTCTCTTTTTGTAAACTATTTTTTCAAAGACCTGATTTACGTTAATATGTAGATTCAGGTCAATGTCTCTTGCATAGCATCAGCGCCTCTGGTGGTGAAGTGGATAACTAAAAAATATCTGATCGTACTATATCATCGAGTACAATTCCTTTTTTAAGTGAAATATGATTTGAAAGGCAGCTCAAACTTATTTAAAAAAATTGAGAAATATTTTCAATCAAATATAAACAATTCAGCTCTCCTATTTGCTCGTTATTTTTTTTTAATATTTTTTTTCTGAGTGACTTATAATAAATTTTTGAAAATTCCTTTTCTTCCATTTCAAAAAAAAATCTATTTCAATTTTTTATTTTCAAAATTATTTATATAATTCAAAAAACTTCCAATTGACAATTTAAAAAAAAATTGGGTGAAAAGGATATTTTTTTTTTCTAAAAGAAAAAATTAATCAATTTGCAGATTTGAGAATAAAATCAATAGAAAAGTCTTTAAATTTGGCATGAGCGTCACAGTTGGCAGTCTTGTCTAGATTATTTTTAATATTACAGAGAATATTCTTGTTACTCACTTTGCTGGCAATTTTGCTGGATTGTTTGCTGTTCTGCTGACCACTGCAAGTCACAATTTCGACAATTGGTTGGGGGTCAAAGTTATTATTGACACTGCAATTGTTATTATTAACACTGCACGCATCACTTTTGCCGGTGATTTGAAGCCTTTCCGGATTTGATGGTACCTTCTTCTTCTTTGCTCTTTTGCTGGAAGATTCTTGATATTTAATGCCATTTCTTGGATATATTCTCCTGCACGAACACTTCCATTTGGCTGATTTTGTGACCATTTGTCGCATCTTCCGGCAGCGTCTTGTGAGATATCTCACCAAACGCCTCTCATTCACCCTCAAAATTCCCCTCAGCTGCAAATTCATCCGTTTGCCCGTCAACTCCCTGCCTCTGACCCCACCACCAACTCCTCCACCAAATCGCCCCTGGACGAGTGGTTGTTTTCAGCTGGGCTTCGCCTGACCGTCGTCACGTCGAATTGTCTGTGCTTGCTGCTGTTGCTGCTGCAACAAGGCAAGTTTCTTCACATTAACAAATTATAGCCAAATCTGTTCTCACTCTGCACAACGCGTTCTATTACTTGATAGGACGACGTCGTCTGCTGCGCCTGGAAAACACTCGCACTTCCGGCCGTTGGAGCTCCAGCGGCGCATCTCGATCGGGACGAATCCGATCCACTTGCTGTTGCCGTTTGGCGTCCGCCGGCCGCCGCCTGACCCACAAACGGCTGCTGCGTCACAGGCGAGTGTCTACAAAGGGAATTTTAAATGAACTCTACTGAAAGGTTTCATCCAACATAAACAATTCATTTGACTGAAATTTCAACATCCAATAAATGTTTTATATCGATTCAATCCGATTCTATGGGACATTTCTTTATGTTTAGGGGAAGTATGCCAAATTTCGGCCAGCTTCTAATTTCGGCCACTTTGAGTGTAATTTCGGCCATGGAAATAAATTAATTAAAATTATGTATGTTATCTTCGAATAGTCAATGAATTCATTTTGCATTTAAATATTTATTCATTTTAGGATGTATTAACACAAGGACCGTTAAATTTTAGGTATAATTTGAATTTAAACAGATCGATTGTGTTTCTAGCAGTCTTACGATTTGTGGTGAAGTGCAAGAGGTTTTTCTTCGGTGTTTTTCATGAAAATTGATTAGTTTTGAAATTTTCTATTCGTTCCGTCACAAAAGGTGGTCAGAAAAAACGTGGCCGGTTTTTCACTCAAAGTGCCCGGAATACTACCCAAAGGAATGTCCATATTCTTTGGGTAGTAAAATTCCGCGGAAATTCCAGTGGAAAACTAACGTCCAAATTGCAAAAATCCGCGGAATTTGACGCAAAAATTCCACTAAGTTTTCTATGGAATTTGGAGCCGGTAATTCCATTGGAATCATAGCTCTCCATGGAATTTCAAGTACGAACCACTGGAATTCCAGCGTTAAATTCCGCGGAGTTCCGTGGAACATTTATATGGAAACTCACGTGAAACGTCCGCAGGATAAGTTGGAAAAGTCACATGGAAATTTCTACCGTCTTTCCATAGGGTTTTACATGGTTTTTCCACTTTTTTCTCGAATGTCAAACAAATAGAATGGTGTTGCGATAACGTGGATAATTTATTTCCAAACCTTCCGCAAAAATTTTTAGTGACTCCTGCGACGAATTGTAATATAATTAACCCTCTAACGGGTAAGACCGCCTCCAGGCGGTCTTCACAAAAATCACATTTACAGCGACAATCAAAGGTTTTATTTATTTAAAAGTGCTATAGTGTCCTCCGTAATAGTCTTACTAACATCTTTTGAAAGTCTGAGCTAATTTTGACTCTTCGTTTTGTTGCTATCCCCAGTTTTGTGTGACAGGTCAGAGAAAAAGCAACAAAAAATATTTGTGCAAAAAAACTCATTTCCAATTTCCATAAAAATACCGATTTAAAGTTATCTGACTAAAATAAATTTATTTTTTACTGAAAGATATGTCATTCTACTTTGTATATTTTATTTAAAAAAGTTGAAAAAACTAAAAATGTGAATTTTAGAAGCAAAAAGAGTTTCAAACAAATTTTTATATTTTCTCACCTAGCGACTAAACTAAAAGAGATATTGAAGAATGGATGGTTTTTTCGACTTTATTGGATCATAATTATTCTAGAAAACATTGTTTTAGAACTTTTTTCGCATATTAAAGAAAACACCGTTAGAGGGTTAATTATGCGACACTGCGTTTTGTGTTCATAATAGTGAAGTGATTACATTAAATAGGTCGCCAACCTAAAATAAAACTGTTTTTATATCATACAATATCTATTTTATGAAAAAGTATTTTTTTTTATAAAATAGTTTTTTATTATCTAAAGTGGTAATTCGTTATCGCTGGTTCAGTAAAAGTTATTAAAATCCCCGTGATCTTTGCTATTTTTTTAATATTCGGAAGTAAAATCACGAGGTGCATGTGGTAGCTTCATTTGTTCTCCATTTTATTGAGATGGAAAAATCCACATAAATTCCACGAACATTCCATGGATATATTCCACAGAAAAAATCCAGCATAAATCCAACAAATTTTCCTTGGAACCTATTATGGAAAATTCCTATAGAATTTTTCAAGGAAAAATACTGGAAAATTCCATAGGAATTTTTCGCTTGTTATTCCTATTCCACTTTCTTTTGCTATGGGGCAATTATGAAAAATTGATAATAAGCCTACTAATATTTAATAGAAATGCTTAAATCTCTTAGGAAAAATAAAAGAAAATTGACTCTATTTGAAGATATGAACGTTCGAAAGGAGAGTACTTTCCCCTACATTGTAAACCGAATAAAGAATTGTAATCTGGTACAAAATGGCAATAAATAACATAAATAAAACACTCAAAAACGAAAAAAATATAAATCGTAAGGCGCATTTTTAAGTAGCCAAAAAACATATTTTAGCCGAAGTCGACTTATGAAGGAATTCTCCGGAAACCTCAAGACCTCAAGTCCATATCCTAAACCGTTCTTTCTTAACTCTGATAAGAGCGAAATTCTTGTAGAATGACTGAATCCTGGAAAAAGCAGGATTCTGAGCACTCACAGCCGGAATTTTCACCTAAAGTAAAGGCATTCGAATATCGGTTTCAAAAGTCTAAATGAAAAGGCATTATTAATTCTCATTTTGTCCGGTTGGTGGCCACAGTATTTCATGTTCGAATTTCGAAGTGTCAACATGTGTCAAACTTTACTTTATTGTGAGGAAAGTCAAATTAACAAGGTTTACAATATTATTATTATTATTCTTATTTATTTCAATCAATACCAATAGTGTCCGCCCCTCTTACATGGTTTGAAAAAGAAAGAAAATCAGAAAATAATAACAGAGAAGAAAGAAAGGAAAAGAGAAACGAATTTAGCCTGATCCAGTCTGGTAGAATCTAGTGATGCCGATCAAAGATGATCTGGCATGCAAAGAAATGGAAATCTAATATTTCTAACCGAACATTAGATCCCTTCATAATCACTGAACGCGAATTGTCAAACTTGCACAATTTTTTCGAATTTCGAATATTCGAAATACTGTTTTAATTTTTCAAACATCAAAGACATTTTGTGAAAACTGAAAGCAATTGTTAGCATTCAGAACTGGAATTTGTCCAAGAGAGATGACATTTGAAGACCAGTTTTAAGAGCCAAAAAGATATTTTTATTTTCCGTTTCGTCCCCGTGATGGCTAGGGAGTTTCAAGTTCGAATTTAAAAGTGTATGAAATGAAGTGTTAACAGTGGTCAAACTTGACAATGTTGTGAGGAAAATCAAAGGAACGAGGCTTACAACATTCCTGCCCCAATATTAGAACCTTGCTTCATAATCACTGAATAACTCTCGGAAACTTTTTCGTATTTCGAAAATCAAAATTCTATTTAATTTCTTCCGAACATCACAGATATTTCGTTCAAATAGTGAACTGTAATGCGGAATCACACCTGGAATTCGCCCGAAAGAAAAGATATTCGAAGATTGGTTTCGAAAGCCAAAGCAAAAATATTTTGACTTCTTGTTTCGTTTGCGAGATGGCTATTGAATTTCAAAGTGTCTCAAGTGCCAATGTTTGTCAAACTTTACTCTGTTGTGGGGAAAAACGAACTCACAATATTCTTGGCCCATTATTGGATCTTTTCATAAACACTGAATAACTCGCATTTTTGTAATTTCGAAAATTAGAAATTCTGATTAAATTCTTTGAACATCAGAGATATTTTGTGCAAATAAATAAGCCGTAATTAACATTGACAATTGAAGTTTGCCTAAAGGAAAAGACATTCAAAGATCGGTTTTGAAGGCCAAAGATATTTTTATTTTCTATTTCATCCTCATGTTAGCTAGAGAATTTCAAGTCCGAATTTCGAAGTGTCTCAATTATCAATGGGTGTCAAATTTCAATTTGTCGTGGAGAGAATCAAACTAACAATATTCATGTCGTTCTTGCCCCAATATTAATCAGATCCTTTCATAATCACTGAATAACTTACATAATTTTTTTTCGAATTTCGAAAATTCAAAATTCATTTCAAATTTTTCGAGCATCAAAAACATTTTTTACAAATAGAAAACTATTATGAGTAGAGTATTCACAACTTCAGTTTTTCTAAGTGAAAAGACATTCAAAGACTGCTTTAGGAAGCCAAAGACATTTTTATTTCCCGTTTCGTTCCCATGATGGCTAGATAATTTCAAGTACGAATTTCGAAAAAAATTCTACAAAATTAAGTAACGTTCATTTTTCGTACAATGCTTATAGAAGGCGTGGTTAATTTTTTAGAGGGCGGGATTAACAGCAAAAAAATAGAAATGTAACTATCAACATAACTAATTGATGTTCTTTCTTACTGAAACCGTTCGAAAAGAGGTTTCTCGCTCGACTCTACCTTCCCTGGAAACCACAAAATATTGGATGTTGTAATTTACTTACATAGAGAAACCTTTGTTAAACAAAACCATCATTTTCTCCCCAAATGAACGACGATATAAGGTAAGATACAAGAAAAATACGATACATCAAATTTTGTTGAAGAGTATGGAAGAATTTTCCACCAGAAACTTCTCTTCATTACAAAGCATTTCTGGCAAAAATAAAATAGACAAAAAGCTGCATACAATTTTGCTTAAAACTTTGTATTACTTTCTCTACAAAAGGAACGTTCCATTTGCAGAAGAAGCAGAAAACAGAACAACTTCCAGCACGTGTTTCCCTCAATAATGCATGAAGGGAGAGAGGAAATTTAATTCCTCTCCAGAGCCGCCTTCCAGCTCAAGGTGCTCGAAATTCTGCTAATCCCTTACCCTTCGCGTGGAGGAAGATAACACTCAAAAAACCACCCTACTCACCTCACACTCCCGCCGCTAGGGGGCTGATGGGGCGTAATTGTAACAGCGGAAACGGCCGAATGTCGGAAGTCTACGCCATTCTCCACCGGAATCTGCTGCAGCTGCGGCTGCGAGGGTTGGGCAGGAGTTTGCTGAACTGTCGGCTGGACACTGAATGGCTGTCCCGACGCCGATGATCGACTCGTGCGGCCCGCCGCAGCTGCTGTGGCCTCCGAGGGACCATTCACATTCATGCTGTTGAATTGAACTGCAAACGAACGACTAAATTCAGTGGCGCAATTTTACAAATAAAGCTAATTAAAAAAAATAATTTAATTAATTATTAACAGAATTTTATATCCTCCAAATGGATTCAGAACTTAAAAAAAAATGTTCTGTAATTCTCTAATTATCTCAAATAATGAATTCTTGATTACTTTATGGCTTCTACATATTCTTGTAAGAAATCTTCCTCAAAATAAAACAGTTTCATTTTTATTATTTCATTTTTCAGATTTTTTATTTATTTAATGTTTACATTTCAAATCAGAATATTAAAAAAAACAACTTTAAGTAAGTAAAAAAAAATATCAACGGAACTTTAAAATGTTTTTTACACATTAATTAAATAATTTTTTCCTCAAACTTAAAAATTTGAATTCATAAAAATTTGGTCCGTCGCCGTCGTAACGTTAATGTTGACCCTGTTAAGTAAAACTTTATAGGGAAAGTTACTTCACAGATCGTTAAGTTTTTGTATGCTTAGAATTTTTTTAGAAATGCAAGAAGATAAAACAGTCAAAAATTTGTACTTTGGAAATAAATTTGTAACTTTACAAAATTAGGAGATAGAAGATTGTATTTTGGCCAGTAAGTTTGAATCTTATACAGGCTTCAGATAGAAAAAGCTTAGAATTAGTTAATTAAGAACAAAGGACCTATATTAGATTTGGAGAAAAGCAATAAAATTGGTGGCTATTTGGGATTTTGATTTTCAGGAACTGGGCTAAAACGGCTAAAACTCTAGTCTGAAGACCGCTTTAGGCCCATTACAAACAATGACTTGTTCATTTACAAAGCTTTGTAAAATTAACAAAGTTTTGTTTTTCATTTCAACAAAAGTTTGTAGAAGACAAAACTTTGTTAATTTTACAAAGTTTTTTAAATGAACAAGTCATTGTTTGTAATGCGCTTAAAGCTGTTTTTCATCTACAAACCTTTGTTGAAATGAAAAACAAGTTTGTTTATCTACAAACTTTTATTGAAACGAAGAATAGCTTATTCATCTACAAAACTTTGTAAAAATGAGCAAAGATTTGTTAATCTACAAAATATTGCAAAAAAAGAAAAAAAATGTTCATCTATCGACTTTTGTCGAAATGAACGAAGATTTGTTCATTTAACAAGTTATGCAGAAATGAACAAAGGTTTGTTAATCTTCAAACTTTTGTTGAAATAAAACAAGGTTTGTTCGTTTACAAACCTTTGTTAAAGTGAACAAAAGTTTCTTTCATTTACAAAGCTTTGCAAAAAGAAAAAAAAAACTATTCATCTACAAATGTTTGTCAAAATGAAGGAAGATTGTTCATCTACAAACCTTTGCCAAAAGAGAACAAAGTTGTTTTCATCTACAATTTTTTTTAATAAGTAAAGAATTGGTTATCTACAAAGCTTTCTGAAAGTACACAAGATTATTGATCTCCAAATGTTAGTCAAAATAAACAAAGGTTTGTTCATTTACAAATATTTGCAAAAACAAAGGTTTGTTCATCCACAAACCTTTGTTAAAATGAATTAAAGTTTTTTATTTACAGAGTTTTGTAGAAATGAACAAAGGTTTCTTCGTCTACAAACCTTCGCTCAAATGACTCAAAGGGGTTCTCTACAAAGCTTTGTAAAAACTGAGCTATGTTTTGTTCATCTATCTACTAACTTGTATCAAGATATATAAAAGGTTATTCATCTATTAACCTTTGTCAAAATGAACGAAGGTTTGTTCATCCACAAAGCTTTATAAAAAATCAACAAAAGCTTAGCACAAAGAACAAAAGATTGTTCATCTACAAATGTTTGTAAAAATGAACGAAGTTTTATTCATTTAAGAAGCTTTGTAAAAATCAACAAAAGGATTGTTTATCTGCAAACTTTTGTTGAAATTAATAAAGATTTGTTCATCCACAAACCTTTGTTAAAATAGACGAAGATTGTTCATCTACAGAGCTTTGCAGAAACAGACAAAAATTTGTTCATCTACAATTTTGAATTCAAATGAACAAACGTTTATTCATCTACAAACCTTAAATGAAATGAACGATAGGATTGTTCATCTACAAACATTTGTCAATATGAAGAAAGGTTTGTTCATCTACAGGGCTTTATAAAAACAAAGGTCAGTCCATATACAAAGCTTTGTTAAAATAAAGAAAAGGTAGTTCATCTACAAACCTTCGTCAAGTTAGTCAAAGGTTTGTTTATCCACAAAGCTTTTCAAAAAAAAAAAAACAAAAAAACAAAAGGTGTGTTCATCTACAAACGTTTGCCAACATGAATAGAGGTTTGTGTCCCTACGAACTTTTGTTGAAATAAACAAACCTTTGTTAATTTTAAATAATTCAGAGACTACTAATAAAATTTTCCCAGAGCTTTCGAATCAGTCTCGAAGGCTTTATCGCTAGTCAAGTTTTTAAAATTTTCTCTGAGATCCGTTCGTAAATTGCGTTATAATTTTTTCAGGGCAATTAGGGGAAATAAAGACACTTTTTACAATTTTCACAAACTTGGTATAAAAAATTTAGCTTCTTCAAGGTGTCTGGAAACTCATATTTACTCGCACTCATTGAGAAAGATTTTACAACAAAGACTTGTTCATCTACAAACCTTTGATAGTAAAGGTTTATTCTCCATAAATATCACGTTTCTCACAGATTGCAGGAAACGTTTCTATGATTTTGAAAATGTTTGTGAAATTATTGAAATGTTTCTACGATTTCGGCGGAAACGTTTCTGAAATTCTGGAATTATTTGTGCGATTGTAGAAACGATTTTGGAAACGTTTCTGTGATTACAGAAACGCTTGTGGATTGTGGAATACTGGAAACGTTTCTAAAATTCTGGACATGATTCTGCCATTAAAGAAACATTTCTGCGTCTATAGAAACATTTATGCGATTGTAAAAACGATTTTGGAAACGTTTCTGTCATTATGGAAATGTTTTTGGAATTCTGGAAACATTTCTGAAATTCTGGAAACGATTTTGCGATTGCAGGAACGTTACTGCGTTTATAGAATCATTTGTGCAATTGTAGAAACGATTTTGGAAACGTTTCTATGATTACAGAAACGTTTGTAGAAATCTGGAAACGTTCCTGAAACTCTGGATACGATTCTGCGATTACAGAAATATTTCTGCGTCTATAGAAACATTTGTGCGATTGTAAAAACGATTTTGGAAACATTTCTATGATTACAGAAACGTTTGTGAAATTCTGGAAACATTCCTGAAATTCTGGAAATGATTCTGCGATCACAGAAACATTTCTACGTCTATAGAAACATTTGTACGATTGTAAAAACGATTTTGGAAACGTTTCTATGATTACAGAAACGTTTGTGAAATTCTGGAAACGTTTCTGAAATTCTGGAAATGATTCTGCGATTACAGACACCTACGTCTATAGAAATGTTTGTGCGATTGTAGAAACGATTATAGAAACGTTTGTGCAACTCTGGAAACGTTCCTGAAATTCTGGAAACGATTCTGCGATTGCAGATACGTTTCTACGTCTATAGAAACATTTGTGCGATTGCAAAAACGATTTTCGAAACTTTTCTGTGATTACAGAGCAAAGTAATTTGGTAATTAATTTGTATTGTACGTCTCTTATAAACTGTTATACAAGAATGATATATTATATAAAACCATTTAAAGCGTAAAAATATTTGGTCATTCTAATGTCTTATAACTTCGTAAATTTTAAAATGTTTGTCGTCATAAGTATCAAGTGATTTGAGGAAAGTCTGGATTCACTGGAAGCGTTATTCAGTTATTCAATCTATGATAAATCTAGCCAAGATATCATAGAACTTCTAGATCTATTCCAAACAATTATAAAGCGACTGAAAATAATTTGTTTATACATAACACAATTTATAATAAAAAGAAGCAGTATGATTTTTACATTATTTAAAACACTTTTGACACGAAATCAGATTGTAAGCATTTAATGAAAAATTTCACATAAATCTTACAACTGCCTCAAAAGTTGGAAAAATATCGATGAAAATGCAATTCTGCATTTTCAGTCAATAATTCCACCTCAGCATAAATTTTCTTGCACCCCAAAAAGTGAAATAAATCAAAAGTAGAAGAGGACACTGAATAAAAAACGACAAAGAGCAAAGTGAGAGTAAGAAATCAATCGCTTTTTGAATAAGTTAACTTACAACTTGGCATTGTTGGAGTTTTGTCTTCCACAAAAAAAAAAACAGATTTAGGTCAGAAAGTCTGCCCTTAAACTCTCTCTAAATGCATGATGAACACACAAAAAGACTTTAGAGAGCTATTATTGAGTTTTTGGGAAAATCAATTGGGAAATGAAAGAGAGAAATTGAGTGTATCAGCAATAATTTTATTTTGGACAGTTTGATGAATAAATCTCTCTCCAACATTGACATATCAGACAATTGTGCTAAAAGAGCTAATTATTGCCGGAATGAGGAAGACATAGAGGACAGCCTGTCCTTTATTCTGTCAACAACATGTTCCCCTGACAATTGGCATTAAAACCCATTTGCAAAATTTAAATGAAACCCCATTGAAATTGACTTTAATGGTCTCTTAACAAGATTACTATTTTAAAAAAATCAATGGATATTTGTGGTCAAATTTAGTTGACTTTTTTCCCATGAAATTTCCCATTCCTTTCCATTAAAGTGTAAATTTTTGAACAGTTTGGGGACTTCTTACAGAAAAGGACAGATACATAATTTGGAAAACCACTTTGTGGGAACTTTTTACTGTTTTTTTTTACTGTTGTCCTTTCTAAAAGCCTTCACTCATTGGGAGCAATTTTCATTAAAAATTTGACAGAATATAGGCAATATCCTTCAAAAAAGCAATTTCTGAGGAAAGTTGATCTAAATGGTACAGAGAACTTACATTCTCGTGATTTCAATCTAATGTTCCTTGTAGAATTTTTATTAAAAGTTTCACACCTTTTTTTGTGAGGATAGAAAATTACAATATTCTTAATATTGATGAAAATATTTTTTTTGGAAGCGTGGCCTAAATTTATTTCTGGCGGAACATACAGAAGGGCAACGCATAAGAGAAAAAAGATTAACATTTCAGTCCCATTTCGAGAAATATGGTGTTTCTCGACCGTTTCGTGTTTCTTCAATGATTGAAAAAAATGTGATTCTGCAGTTTTATGGATTTTCCTTTGGAAGAAAAGGTTTGAAATACAAGAAAACTGGATGTTGTAAAAAAATTGTGAAAAATAATGAATTTTCATAATTAAACCAAACTTTTTTTGACATTTTATAAAAACAGTAAACTTTTAACCTTTTAACAAACAAATAGCCAAGGTTTTTCTTTATAGTAGCATATTTATTTGATTTATGGAAGTGTTTCTTCAATTTTAAAAGCATTTCAGGGTTCTCGTGAGCGTTCTTGTATTTACAGAAACGTTTAGTTTCTTCAATTTGATTCCACGATTCTAGAAACATGTTCACGTTAATTGAATGCAGTTTTTCAATTCATAGAAGCGTTTCTCTTGTGCATTTTGTACGCGCTATCTTATCTACATAATAGATTTTGGAATTAATACAAACTTTTCGTGTTTCTCTAACACATTTCGACGATTATTGCAATGTTTCCATTGCTTTTGGATAATTTTTGCGTTTCTATATTCCCGTATTTCTTATAAGAATTTTCGCGATCATATTCGCGTTGTTTTTCAGAATATTTTTGACCAAATGTATTCTCGTTTTTGTATATTAAGTTCAATAACTCTTACAAACGTATCTATGGATTGCAGAAACATTTCTACTATATAGAAAACGTTTCTACGATGATTAGAACGTATCGGAGATTACAGAAATGTTTTTTTGTGGTTACAGAAACATTTCGACGATTGTAGAAATGTTTCAGATATTACAAAAACCTTTCTACGACTCAGAAATCGTTTCTGCGCTTCAGAAAACGTTTTTGCGCTTCAGGATAACGTTTCTATGATTATAGAAACGTTTCTACGTCAATAGTAACGTTTTTACAACAATAGAAGCATTTCTGCGATTACAGAAACATTTTGGCGATTATAAAAATGTTTCTGCGATTATAGAAATGTTTCTGAGATCATAGAAACGTTCATGCGATACATAAAAACATTTCTACACTTTAGAAAAACTTTTCTACGATTATAGAAATATTTCTAAGATAATACAAGCGTTTGTGCGATTACGGAAACGTTTCGATGATTATAGAATCGTTTCTGAGATTATAGAAATATTTCTGAGATTCAGAAAATGTTTCTGCTCTCTAGAAGAAATGTTTCTGCGATTGCAGAAACGTTTCGGTGATTATAGAAACGTTTCTGCGATTACAGAAACGTTTCGGCGATTATAGAAACGTTTCTGAGATTGTAGAAATATTTTGCGATTTAGAAACGTTTCTGCGATTATAGAAACGTTTCGTCGATTACAGAAACGCTTCGGTGATTATAGAAACGTTACTGAGATTGTAGAAATATTTTGCGATTTAGAAAACATTTTTGCGATTTAGAAAAAGTTTCTGCGCTTTAGGGAAAACGTTTCTAAGATTATAGAAACATTTCTGCGATTATAGAAGCGTTTCCTCGATTACGGAAACGCTTCGGTGATTATAGAAACGTTTCTGAGATTGTATAAATATTTTGCGATTTAGAAAACGTTTCTGTGCTTTAGAAAAAAACGTTTCTGCGATTACAGAAACGCTTCGGCGATTATAGAAACATTTCTGAGATTGTAGAAATATTTTGCGATTTAGAAAACATTTTTGCGATTTAGAAAACGTTTCTGCGCCTTAGGGAAAACGTTTCTAGGATTATAGAAACGTTTCTGCGATTATAGAAGCATTTCGACGATTACAGAAACGCTTCGGCGATTGTAGAAACGTTTCTGAGACTGTAGAAATATTTTGCAATTTAGAAAACGTTTCTGTGCTTTAGAAAAAAACATTTCTGCGATTATAGAAACGTTTCATCGATTACAGAAACGCTTCGGCGATTATAGAAACGTTTTTGAGATTGTAAAAATATTTCTGGGATTCAGAAAACGTTTCTGCGCTTTAGAAAAACGTTTCTACGATTATGGCAACGATTCTGCGATCACAAAATCGGGTTCTGCGATTACAGAAACGTTTCGGAGATTATAATAGTTTCTACGATTTTAGATATGTTTCTGAGATTATACATCGTTTCTGCAACTCAGAAAAACATTTCTGCGACTGTTGAAACATTTTTGCGGTTACAGAAAAATTTTGACGATTACAGAAAAGTTACTACGATTACAGAATCCTCTCTGCGATCATAGAAACATTTCTAAGTATTGAAATAATTGTGCGATTCAGAGAATGCTTTTGTATTTCTTGAGTGCATTTTCGCAATTCTAGAAGTGTTTTCGTGTTTCAAAAAAACACTTTCGGGTTTGTCGATGTTTTTCTATGTTTTTTGGGTGTATATTTGCCTATACGTTTCCATGCATCTTGGATACGTTTACGAAGTCATCGGAACGTTTCTTGTTTCTTAAATGAGTTTTTGCATTTCTAAAAACACTTCTGTGATTCTTAGAAGCTTTTCAGATTTTACAGGAACGTTTTCACGTTCCTTTAATGTATATCCAATCCATGTTTTTCAAAACGTTTCCGTGGATCAAAAATTTCTTTTTGCTCTAACGATGTTTTATTCTGGAATAAATTGACCGTCGAGGAATAATCATGAGGTCTTTAAGTATCCGTACCACTTTTATTCTATAACATAATCTTTCATACCAGTAACAACAGCAAGTTTTCAAAAATTTAAACTTGTTTTACTGGTGATGGGCTTTAATTTTTTTGCAAGATTATTTTATTTATTTTTTAACTGATCGAATTTGAGATTTTTCTTACGGATAGTTTTTTTTTAATTATTATTAACCGACTACGTCTTATGCCCAACGCACAATAACTTTTGTTTAGTAAACATGTTTTTGACATTTCAATCAGAGTCAGTTCATCATTTCAATATAGTCATAAACGATCCATATAGCGAAGTGCCCCTATTAGCACACTTGACTGTATAAAGATTTTTTTTATAATTATTATTAAAAATCTTTAAAATAAAAATGTTTTGAGATGGTTTGCAGAAGATTTTGTACTCACCTTGACCAGTTGCAGCATTGGGATTGGCCAGTGGAATGGCCAGCCGAGCATTAACTGCCAGTAGATGATCCCGCCTGGCCACTAGATTGTTCACATGTTCTTCCAGCCTCACATTTTCCGTCTGCAGCTGATGCAGGCAGGACAGCAATGAAGCAACTGGGAGAGAAAAGAAATTAAAGCCCTCCGAAATATTCCCTGGCGTCGCCGTTAGACTTACTGTCAAAATGCTGAGCCTGCTCCATTAGAAATTGCGATCCTTGTTCCCATTGTCGTTCCAGCAGTTGCTCTAGGCTCTGTGGCGTCGTTCCTGATCCACTACTCGATCCGGATCCTGCTCCTAGCATCGTAGTCAGAGATGGCGGACCTTGCGTTGCTGCTGCCTTGGAACTGCTGTACGGTGTGTGTTTCCCGGGAAATGGAGGTCCCACGAGCTGAGGACTAGTGTCCATGGCTGGCGATGTGTATACGCTGTGTGCCTCAATTTCCATGTGAAGCTGATCTGACATCTTCTGAGCCACGCTACTGGCCGGATTGAGTTGATTGCCCAACATATGAGTGACATGGATGCCATTTTGGAATATCTTGAGCTCCTTCGATTCCACCTGACTCGGATTCGATGCAGCTGCAACAGTTGCCGCTGCTGCCGCCGCCGCCTTGCGACTTCTCTTTCGTGTCGAAGCACCAGCTTCACTTCCTGGACTACTCGGTGGTGAATCCTTTGGCGGCAGACTACTTGATGCTGCCACAGTCGATGACGTCGAAGGTTGCGATTCATAGGTGAACTTTAATCCCGCAAACGAACTACCACCCCCCGAGACAGCCGAAGCAAAATTAACCGTCGTTTCTGGGGTCCTGGAAGTAGAATGAGGCGGTGGCGTTTCACTCATCACGAGCCCACGAGTTGCTGGCCGTGATGCCTTTGCCACCATTTGGGTCTCCAAACCACTTCCGCCTCCTCCTCCAAAGCCCCCAACAACACCACCCCCAAAATCGCCATGATTGTGCCCCCCAGCAGCTGATGTTGTGTGACTATTTGTGATGGAAAAAGTACATTCAGTTGCAGTGGGAAAGGTGCTCGAATCGAACTGCACCACATTCTTTTGATTTTTGACTGATGATGAATTTGCAGATGAGGCCGTTGGACGTTTCTTTGATGATCGTGACTTACTACTTTAACATTGTTTTTTTTTTTGGTTTTTTTTGGGACATGTTTTTGTGCATGATTTTTTTGAACACCAAAAAAAATTAGGGCATTTTTGCATGTGGTTTTGTGATTTTTTTTGTGATTTTGTTTTCGCAGAAAGCCAAAAGGAAAGAAGATGTGAATGGAAGCAAAAGATTACAAGATGATACAGAAAAATCGGCAGACAATGTTAAGAGAGGATAATAATACATTTAAAAAAAAAGGAAGAGAGGCTTACATGAAAAAAAAAAAAATAAAAGAACCAACAAAGGCAAAAATTATTGTGGAGAGAAAATTGTAACTATAAAACATAAATGTTACATTATACACATGGAGAAAAAAAAAATTAGCGCAAAAAGCTGTTTTCAGCTGAGAAATATTCATAGCACAAAATTCAGTATCTGTTGCTAACTCTGCAGAAATGTGCAACAGCACTCGATTGGTTTTAAAAATGAAGGGGTTTATACGTTGCACTGATTTTATACTTATACTTTATTCACTGACTTTTTATTAAGATCTTTAAATTTAATTCTTTTAACTTATTTATTTATATTTGATTTATTTTTTCGTGGTTTTTGAAAATGTGAGGTTATGGTATTCGAATGATTTCTAAAGAAAATACAGCGAATACGTTTTTAAATATTCAATCTTACTACATATTTCCTATTAGAAATTACAAAAATTGAGTGAAAAACATGATACAGCATTTCTGTTTTGAGGTTAGTTATAGCATAACCTCAAATTTATTTTTTTATTTGAGGTTATGTCTCAACTAACTTCGAAACAAAAGGGGTGGCAAAGCATCCAAGTAAAAAACTAATTCAAAATGGTCAAAACATGCAACCAACTTAAAATAAACCGGCTATATTTTGAGTTTATGTCATTTGAGAGGCCAATAGTGGGTTTGGACATTTCTAAAGTTGTACATCGCACATTGAATATTACAATGGCGGATGTCAGATTTCAGCATTTTTCAGGAGACGGCCTCAGAAACTAAATTTGATAATATTTTCTTATTTTCATTTACAAATTTTAAAGATTGTTTGTATATGATTCCACTGGATAGAGCACATTATGTGGAACTCGAAATGTTGGACTTTTATTACCCAAAAATATAGTTATTTAAAAAAATAAAAAATAATCCGTCACTTTTACACTTATGCGGCAAAATTGCCAAAATTATACGTCACTGTAATACTAAAAATCCAGACAAGGATTTTAAGATACGCCTCTTGTTTAGTAATTTAAATTTTAATAGAATTATTTTTTTATTGGATTTCAACAATATTTCTTTTGTTGTTCAACTATAAATTAATTTTAAAAATCCTAGACCCATTGAAATTAAAAATAAATAATGAAAAGTTGTGTATTTTATTTATATTTCATTTTATTTGTCCATGAATCCAATTCATTTCTTCAGATCTCTTTGTACTCTATATACAATTGACATTTTTTATATAAAAAAGTCAAGATTCGAATATTTACAATTTAGTCAAGATTTTGATAAAATGTGTAGTGCTTTTTTAGAATAAGATTTCAGTCACACAAAGAAATAAAATCACGTTTCTTTGTATCTTTTAGAGGAAGTGGTCCATTGTATACCTTTTCCATCTTGCAATTTCTCTCTACAAAACAATCCACTGCACTGCACGAGCGATAACTAGGTTATGTTGTCACTGTTTATTCCTCGAAATGTCAAAAAATGAATGCCGTTTAGTGATACAGTGGCGTAGGATTCATGGTCAGTGGAATAGTGGCGTATGATTCCTCAGATAGCGCCATTGTAACACTAAAAACACTCATAGAAATAATTATACGCCACTTTTATGCTATTTTTGTTCTGCAAGCTTGACAAATACTCAAAATTATGAAAAATATTTCTAACAAAGTTGTTGAGATTATTAAATATAATGAATATTTATTAAATTTCCTATCAGAAAACAGCAATATCTCAAAATTGACAAAAACCAAGATCCGCCGTTGTAATATTCAATGTGCGATATGATAAATACATGTGTTTAAAAGTGATAATAAATAACAAGAAATAATCTGTTTTTTGATAATTCATAATTTAGGTTAAAATGGCATGTTAGACGGAGTTAAAAGGTGGGAAATCGTCCAGATACTACCGGAATGAATCTGCATCGTTAATTGCCAAATTTTATGGAAAATCACGAAAGGTTATTACATAAAATATTCAAATATTATAATGGTGAGGCACGAGTACATCTGAAAAACGCTACTTGTAGACCCAGGGTTTCGACTCAGAGAGTCGATAACCGCATTGTAGTATCTGTGATAGTGACCCAATGATGCCTGCTTCATAAATTGAGAGACAGTTGGTTACTGAAGGAATACAGGTCTCTACTGTTACAAAAACCAGCCCATTTTGAAGGAAAATGGTAAGAATATTTGGGTGACTAGCAATATTCCATTGGTTAGCTAGTTTAATCTGGATAAAATGTTGTAGTTTTACTTGTTGAACATGTTTCAAGTAAATTAACAACTTTTTATTCAGATTGGTCTTGCTTACCAATGGAATATTGAGAGCTACCCAAACATTCTTATCATTTTCTTTCAATATGGGCTTGTTTTTGTAACAGTAGGGACCGGTGTTCCTTCAGTAACCAACTATCTTTCAATTTATGAAACAAACATCATTGGGTCACTATCAGAGATACTTACAATGCGGTTATCGACTCTCTGAGTCGAAACCCTGGGTCTACAAGTAGCGTTTTTCAGATGTACTCGTGCCTCACCATTATAATATTTGAATATTTTATGTAATAACCTTTCGTGATTTTCCATAAAATTTGGCAATTAACGATGCAGATTCATTCCGGTAGTATCTGGACGATTTCCCACCTTTCAACTTTTTGTAATTTTCCATTTTTAGGGCAGAATCACATTGACAGTAAAATGCTCACCGTCACCGTCAAAGCCCTCACCGTATTTCGTTGATTTACGCATTTTCATTGCAATTCTTACGCAAATTCTGAATTACCGTGTTACATTATGTCATACTCGGTGGCACTAGGTGAAAATAGTATAAGAAAATTGAAGAAATAAAGCGAAAATGCGATAAACGGTAAGCAAAAAAAACTAGGATTTTTTTGCTACAGTTTTTCGTACAGTTTTATTGCTCACCGTTTATCGCATTTCCGCTTTATTTATTCAATTTTCTTAAACTATTTTCACCTAGTGCCACCGAGTATGACATAAGGTAACACGGTAATTCAGAATTTGCGTAAGAATTGCAATGAAAATGCGTAAATTAACGAAATACGGTGAGGGCTTTGACGGTGACGGTGAGCATTTTACTGTCAATGTGATTCTGCCCTTACTCTAAATTATAAAATATCAAAAAACAGATTATTTCTTATTATTTAACATCATTTTTATATACATATATTTACCACTGACAACTTTAAAAATGTACAAATACACCTTTTGCTCTTCAAATGACATAAACTCAAAATGTAACTGGTTTACATTAAGTTGGTTGCATGTTTTGACTATTTTGAATTAGTTTTTTTAAATGAGGCAACAAACTTTTGATTTTTCAAAAATGACCAACTTTCGGAAAACAATTATTTTTGATATGAAATAAAATTAATTTTTTTTTTTTGAAAAATATAAATAATATCTACGGATTACAGGGAACTCATCTGCAAAAAGAAAAATTTTAAAAAGTAATTTTTTCTATCATTTTTTTCAATTGATTTCTCAAACATGCATTAGGCAACAAACTATTGACACCCACTGTATGTCAATTTGATCTTCATAACAAAGCCTAAAAATGTTCAAAGCTTTTCTTACGTGATTCTGCATTTATTCAGTGTCAAATTGAAGTAAAAATTATTATTAATCCTTTTCTCCATTTTTTTAAATTAAGTGATTAAAATTTTTTGCGTATATAAAAAAATAGTCACTGAGAATCTTTAACCTATGAACCCCTTGTCCATTTCAATCTAATCACCAATAGTCTCCAAAGGTATCAGAAATCAATTGGCTCTTAAAAAGCCATAAAAAATTAATAGGTCTTTATCTCCTCTCACTCGCCTGAGTGCCTCTTCTGAGAGCTTCCAATCTCAGTCTATGAATATTTCCCGCCAAAATCAAAGTGGACTGAAATGTTTGAGGATGTGACGAAGAAACCAAAGAGAAACAAAACACAACGGGATGATTTACCAAGAGAGTGGACTGAGAAGGATTCTTACCTTGATCGACGTCCTGGGAGATTCGGTGGATCCTCCTGGACGGGCGTTGGCGTAGCTCTGGGCGGTGGTTGTTTCTCGTACGTGATCTTGAGCATTCCACTGTCTGACTGATGCACAGCCGCCACATTGCCGGAAGTCAAGATCTGACTGTGAATCCCAATGGGCGAGAGATTCTGCATTTGCGTGGCAGCCCCGGAAGCCGGAGTACTGGCCTGTTCGGGTGGATGGGCCAGCAGGGGCGACGAGGCGGCTTGCTGAACTAGAGGAGACTGCCTCTCCTGCATGCCCTGATGCTGCAGGATGACATTCTGATGATTCGGTGGCATCTGCACAATAGGACTTGCCCGCTGGGACTGCTGGGGATTTCCCAGGCGTCCCATCGTAAAGCTACCCATTTGTTCGGCTGAGCGATTGTGCAGAGCCTGCTGAAAGAGACTTCCAGCCGTACTGGTGCTCGGAATATTCCCCGACAGCATTCCCGGACTGCTGCTACTTGTATTGTTATTCGTGGGCAGATTAATTCCAGCCACAGATGCCGTTGACAGCGGCACAGACACTCGGATACTCTGTGTCGTTGTGCTAGGCTGCATTTCGGCCGGCGTAGCGGCGGCAAAAGGCGACGAAGCCGCCTGTACGCGACCCAAATCGCCCACATCCTTGATAACAGGCGGTTTAATAATTGACGCTGTCGCTTGCACCGGCATTGGCTGATTGCTCGCCAGAACGTGCTGCTTGGGCAGGGACAGAGTAGCTGGTCCAGTTGTGAGAAGAGTACTCCCCAGAGGACCATCCGTTGGTGTCTGGAGAGCCGGCGATGAACTCGCTGTGCTCTCCGTTCGCACCTGACAGCCAAAACAAAAAAAAAAACAGAAGAAACCCAGAAAGGTTTCCATCAGACTAACTTCACTTTCATCTATTTACCATTTTTCTTTCCTCTTTTCGGCTTTCGTGCGGCACTCATTAATGCTTTTCTTGCACAACTCAAAAGTGTTTTTTTTTTCTTAATGCGATTTGTGAGTTTTCTATTGACAAATACTCACCACGAACTCTTTACTTTATTTGAACTTTGAAAATTAAAGGTTTCATTATTTCCGTTAATTTGAATTTGAATTTTGACAGACTGACAAAATGTCAAAATTTCAAAATACGGAACCAAAAGGCGAATTTCATTTAACTTTTCTCTGATTGGACATACTTTGTAAATTAATTTGATTTTAATGCATGACATTTCTTATACGTCAGAATTTTCGAATTTTAAAAAGTTTAAGAGAGACAGTATCTTCACTGAGAGAAATCCGAAAAAGTTTAAATAACATTCGTGAAATGTTAATTTTACCCTGCAGTATTGAAACTGATCCGAAATCGGTGTAAATATTATGCTTTTTAGGTGTATTATTGGTTAAAGTTACCTTTTTCACGATAATTTTACACTTAAAAGGGTGTAAAATTAGCATTAAAAAATGTTGATATATTTTTACACCTAAAAAGTGTTAAAGTTATGAGAAAAAAAAGTTAATCGCACCCTCTTTTTTTCTCAGTGTTTGAATTATGATACAGGGACCTCTCGACATTTCATTTTTCCATACGTCCTTGCATAGAGGCACTGAAGATTATATTGGCGAGTTTTTTCCTAAAGAGAATTGACTTATCAGTCTGATATATTTCGAAATCGTGCATTAAAAGCTATCTAAAAATACATATTTCATAATGTTCGCCGAAATAATACAAGAACTACGAGCAAATTTGTTCAAGTCGCGGTGCAATAGCTGCAACATTTTTACAAGGAAAAGTGAAAAATAGCTTCACTTTTTATTACACTGAGAAAAAAACGGGGATGCGATTAACTTTTTTTCCTCATAGCTTTTAACACTTTTTAGGTGTAAAAATATATCGACATTTTTTAATGTTAATTTTACACCTTTTTAAGGGTAAAATTAACATGGAAAAGGGTAACTTTAACCCCTAAAACACCTTAAAAGCATAATTTTTACACCTATTTCGGATCAATACTGCAGGGTAAAATAAACATTTCCTGAATGTTATTTTAACTTTTTCAGATTTCTCTCACTCAGTGTAGGATTGATGGTCCCCTGTATGTCATTTAATAAATTTCCGAAATTCCGGAAATATTCATCAGCGGCCAAAAACTCGTTATCTTCGACTATTTAAAATATTAAATTGATTAGGTTCCAGTAAAAGCAAACGTAGTTGAGCAAATTACATTTTCCGTTAAATTCAAATTTTGACATCTAATGAAATGTCAAAATTTCAGAATTTGGATAGTAAATTTTTGAAATTTTCCAAGGACTCGCTTCTGACCTGAAGCTCTCTTCACAAATTTAGTTCAGAACAAAAATCTTCAACAGATTTCAAAGTCAAATGTCAAATTAAGAAAAAAAAACTCAGACCCAGGGTATTTCAAAATCCTCTTCAAATATTTTTCTATGACAGAATAAAGTTTTGAAATTGTTCGGTAAGTATAGCAATTGGAAAAAGGGTTCATTTTCTTTAAATTTCGAGGACATTTCTTTTCGAAATTTCGAAACAAAGTGTTTTTCCCAAATATTTGAATTACATTTATATGGTCTAAAATTATTTATAAACTTTTATTGATTGTTTTTTACTAAAGAAATAGCAAAATATTAAACAGAATACATTTTATCATAAGATTTCGAATTTCAATTTTTATGTCCCATAAAACATCAAGATTTCGGAAAATGACGCTAAAGTTTCCGAGATCCTTGAAGTTTTGGGTTGTGGTCTGCAATAATTTTATTTTTGTCATTGACTTATTAAATTATGAAAGGTTCAAAATGTTGAAAAGAATATTTTGTACTTTAAGTTTTGAGTTCTAAATTTTAACAACTCATAATGTCAAATTTTCGTAATGTATTATAGGTTGCTTCCGAAACCATCCGTATTTTCTGTTGTGTTCAGAAAGATTTAGTTGACTTAAAAGATATGTAAAATTAGGTTTTCAATAGTGAGCTCTTAACATCAATTTGATTTTGACATTAATCCGCAATTAACAAATTATCCGGTTTCCGGAAAATCCGGAGTTGTTTTTTTTCATTTTCAACTGAGAAAAATGTTTTTAAACACATAAAATTTTGTAAGATGAAAAGAATCTGATATTTTTAACCTGTTTTGACTTTGATAAAAAAAAAAACGTCAAATTTATGAAAAATTTTGTATTACCTCCTTAAGATATTCCTAAGGCAAAAGTATCAGGTTTTTTAAAGGGATAATGAAAAATGAAAAAATTTGTGAATTCAATTGAACACCAGAGAGAAATCTAAGAAAGTTTCAAGCATTAAACTTTTTTTTTAATTTAATTTTGACGTTAAGTGAAATGTCAAACTTTCCGAAAATGATCCAAATACTTCGAAAATGTCCGAAAAAAAAACACTTTTTTCGAACAAAATTATGTTATTTTCTTGCGTGAATATGATTGCGAATTTAGGAATGCATTCAAATATTTGAATTTTATACTTTGAGTTGAATTTTATACTTTGAGTTGAAATGTCAAATTTTCCGAAAATGATCCGAGCACTTCCGGAATTGCCCAAAGCCTCCTTATTCAAAGAGAGAGAAATCCAAGAAAGTTTTAAGCATTACACTTTTTTTAAAAATTTAATTGTGACGTTAAATTAAACGTCAGACTTTCCGAAAATGATCCAAATACTACGAAAACGTCCGAAAAAGTTTTCGAACAAAATTATGTTATTTTCTTGCGAGAATACAATTGCGAAACTAGGAGAGTGCATTCAAATATTTGAATGTTAGAATATGTTAATTTAGAAATTGAGTTTTGGCATTAACTGGAACGTCAAACTTTCCGAAAACGATCCGAGTGTTTCCGGCATTGCTTAAAGACACTTTATTTAAGAAAAATCATGTAATTTTCAAGGGCGAATACGGTGATAATCTGGGAGTGCTTTCAAAATCTTCTGAACATTACACGTTAATTTAAATTTAAATTTTGGACGTTTAATGAAATGTCAAACTTTCCGAAACCGATCTGAGTGTTTCCGACATTGCCTAATAGACAGTATATTCAAGAAAAATCATATAATTTTCAAGAGCGAATACGATGATAACCTAGGAGTGCTTCCAAAATTTTCTGAGCTTTACACGTTAATTTAAATTTAAATTTTGACGTTTAATGAAATGTCAAACTTTCCGAAACCGATCCGAGTGTTTCCGGCATTGCCTAAAGACAGTTTATTCAAGAAAAATCATGTAATTTTCTGAGCATTACGCGTTAATTTGAATTTTGACGTTTAAAGGAATGTCAAACTTTCCGGAAATTATCCGAATTCTTCGGAAATTCACCGAGTGCTATTTTTTTCAAAGAAATAGAGAAAGACTCACCTTCTTGACCTCCCCAAGATCCAGCTTGTCCACTGAGCTCAACGGAATGAGAGTGACTGAGACATCTTTGATGAGATCCCTGCAAAAGGACAAATACGCGGAACTTCAATTGTAGAGAGGGAAAAATGGACACAGATCAGTTAGAGTGATGCATCAACCCACTGCCTGTGGACACTCACTTGTTAACATCCTCAACGCTATTTGACTTCCCATCTGCCTTCCTCTTCTTGGCCACATTTGACGACGTCGAGCTAGTGGAGCCCTTGCTGTTGTCACTGCCAAATACTGATTCGGAATTTACCACAACACTTTCCGTAAAATTGGATGTTGTGAATTTTCCACTGGCATCCTTGGTCATCAACTCCTTGGATCCCTGCAGCACTGAAGGCGCAATTATTGAGCTGGATTTTGTGGCTGTAGCCGAAGGAGTTGACACCAAAACTCCAGTTTTTTCCATTGTAGCCACTGAAGCCTTTCCCATGGCTCCCATGGCAAAATCTTCCTTTGCCTTTGAGGAGGATTTATTCTTCTCCCTGAAGGATTCTTTGTCCTTCGAACTGGACATTTTATTTGCCCCTCGACTGTGTTTCTCCTTCTCCTTCCCGCTCCCGCCACCTGAAGAGCCCATTTTACTCGCTGCTGGTGTCCCAGTTGCGCTCCCTGACGCCACAGGAGGCGTTGTGGCAGCAGCAGCGACAGCCGGTGCCATTTGTGGCACAACAGTCGCAGCAACAGCAGTTGGTGCCGCGGCTGTTGCTGCTGCTGGACCTGATACTCCCTTAGTCGAGGAGCTGGACTTCCTCTGTTTCGAGGAAGTAGCTGCAGCTGCAGCTGGCAGTGCTGATGCTGAAATTGTGGCAGTACTTGGCTGTGCTGTGCCAGGTTTTGGTGCTGGAGCCCCCGCAGTGGCTCCAGTTGCCGTTGTAGCCGCCTCCGAATCCTTCTCTGGCGACGATGGACTATCACTTGAGCCAGCTTCATGCTGTATTGGCTTATACGGCGGTATAGTCTTGACATTCCCTCCCTTCTTCTGATCCCCCCAATTCCCCACCAGAAGAAAGTAAAAAGTACCCCATCAGCCAAAAAGTATTCTTTCTAAAATGATACCAGAAATCTGAATACTCACGAGTTTGCTATAGTGATACTGACAGTATCCACAGTATTTGACATTGTCCAGGTAATTTCCCGCTTCCTCGCACAGTAGCCCCAGGGCCTGGGCGCAGGTCACGTGAAATTGCATCCGGCATCCTGTCTTGTTGCACTGCATACACGCACCTACATTGGCACGACTGCCCTTTCCCATTTCCTGGCATATGTAGCAATCTGCAGATTGCCACGAGAGAACACAACATTTATACCCAATATCATCCTAGAGAATTCCTTTCTAATGACAAATGCCTCCATCAATTCTTTAAATTATTCAAATTACAAAATTTAAAAACGTTACTTTTCCGTTAATTCGCATTCAAATTTTGACATTCGAAATTTTAGAAATTTCTACAAAACGCTAAGACGGCGGTGGATGCTAACTGTTTCTTCAATTCCTTAAACCCTTTCCATTCTTTCAAGAGATTTAACCCATTCCTTGCCATGGTATTACACATCATACGCAATTTGAGTGATCTTAGATGATTTATTCCTGGGAATTTTTTTTCCGAATTGCTATCGGGAATGGATTTTTAGTAACTTTAGTTCTTCAATTTCATGGGATAAATAGTCCGACAGAGATGAAAATACATTTTGTTATTGCTTTCTTGCTTCGCGGAAGGTCATGTAAAATTTTTGTTCAAAATGGCGGATGGAAAATTCGATATCTCGTCGAATTTGTTAAAATTGGTCTCTTTTCTCTTTCCTGATTTGAATTCTAGTTACCAATTTGTTTTCTTGGATAGTTAGCCTATCTAAAGCAATAGAGTTTGTAATGAATTAATAATAGAATAGAATAATAGATAAAAATTTATTCTTTTCAAAAATTTCATCTACTAATCTGTAGGAAACTAATCCCAAAATATGAATATTCTATCTCAAGTATTTCTGGTACATTGACTGAATGGGTTAATCTCAATGGCACGCATTGTCATTGTAAATAAACAAAATAAATGGTTCTTACGGAAATTTACTGAAATGACAAAATTCACGAAGGCAGTCGAATTTTTCCGACAAAGTTTCATGTTTTTTCGGAAATACCATTTCAGAAATATTCAAATTTCACGTCACACACATTTAAGAAATTGTCAGCAGGGGAATTCCGTAAAACTATGACAATGTCATATGACAAATTTAGATTTTTTTAATACAGTAAATTTGGCGAAAATGTTCAAAAATATGCGTCATATCTATGATTGAGAAGTTCATAGAGCTACTTGTAATAGCCATTCGATACTCACCAACCTTTTTTCCAAATTAACCACGAAAATTTGTCATATGACATTGTCATATTGTTACAGAATTTCCCTATACAGATATGTGATTTAGGAATTACAACAACTTTCTTTGGGATTGTGTTTTTCTTTTTCAACAAAATGACAAAGTGAAAATATCACAGAAAAATAAAAGAACAAAATTGTGAAAGTTAAGATATATTTAGGTAATTTTTTAACAGTCTGCCTGTTATATCCTATCAAACTTTCAATGTGACAGCAAGTCAACACGCCATCTGTATGCCAATTAATTTAGTTTTTGTGACTACAGGAAAAATCTTTCGTTATTTTGACAGAAGATTCCTTTACTATTTTAGTAGCAATTACTTTATTTTTTAAGATATTTTTTGATTTTATTATATTTTTATATTTGAAAAAATGGTGATGCAAAGAAAACTAGTGATTTTCCAAAATTTTCAAATATTTTGAATTAATATAATTATACTCAACTTCTGATTTTTTTTCTCAATGTCTTTTTTACGGATAATTATGAATAATTAATAAAGAGATAAAATACTGAGGATTTAAAAATAAAATAAAAAGAATTGACAAAGCATCCCAGCTTTGCGGAATGTTCGAATTTACGAGATAGAGCTATCCGTGAATTATCCCTTTGCATTAAAAGTGTTTCGTTTTACTTTCCGTTTATTTTCTAAATTTAACCCAATCGGTTGAGAAAATAAGCCATCCAAAATGGTTTAATACGGACCTTCGAAAATTCGATGTCGAAAAGTTTTTTGGACAAGTGTCTATGAATACTTTCCTATGGACTAGTGTCGGCCAAAAGTTTGTTGACAAATCTATGTTCGAGAAACCAGATGGAAGGAATGATAGAAAAAATATCTTTTTATAATTTTTCTTTTTGCAAATAGGTTGCCTGTAAATCCATAGATGTTATTTCTGTATTTTAAAAAATCTTGGCTCATTTTCTTTAATATCAAAAATAATTGTTTTCTGAAAAGTATCCGAGAAGTAACAAGTTGAAAAAAAAAGGTTTGAGTTCGAGCAGTATGGGAAAGTACTCTCCCTTCGAACGTTCATTGCTTTCATTCATTCGTACATTCGTTCATTCGAAAAATGTAAAATTTCTTTTATTTTGATGAGAGACTTACATATTTCCATTAATTACTTTATCATTTATTGATAATTATGTGACAATTATGTACAAGTTTCTTAAGAAAAATAAAAGAAATTCACATTATTCGAAGGCATGAACGTTCGAAGGAAGAGCGCTTTCTATAATAAGGAAATAGATCAAATTAAAATGTTTATTCTTTAAAAAAAATGTTGAATTGCGTTCCTTCTTATTATTATTTTTTTAGTGCCGATTTTTTGGTATGGGAACGAAAAATATTTTTAAAACCTCTGGCACACCTTTTAAATCAGGAAAATTTAATGAAGTGGAAATGTGAATCTCTTTCTTTCTTGGACGCTTTGCATATGTTTATCTCACTCTTTCGGACTTCAAATTCAACAGCTTCAAATTTTTGATCTCACAATTCGGTTGCACTAAATTGAATTTGTTTTGATGTTTGAAAGAAGAAGAAGAGTGCGAAAGAATGAGATAGACATATGCAAAGCATGCGAGAAAGAAAGGAATGTCAATTTCGACTTGATGAAATTTTCCTGATCTAAAAGGCGTGCCGGAGCCATTGCAACTGCTTCAGGAAAAGTCAGTCAAATTCGGAAATTAAATTTTCCATAAAATCAGTTGAGAACCAAGTAATATGGCAAAATTAGCTTAATTGAAAACAATTAAAGTTATATTGTTATTAAAAATGGCAAAACGACGAATGATTGAGATTTTTCTGTAAATTATTAAAAGTTCACTTGTTTGACGAATAGATGGCGTGCTGACTGGTGTCTAATTTTTTTCAAAATTTTCACAATACAAATATAAAGTTTGGAATCCCAAAATCATTAAAGAGTAAATTTCAGTGACTTGTGGAATGTGTAAATACTAAATTGTCACCTTAAAAATTTCTCCAAGAAATTTAATTACTTTGACAGCTGTCAAATTAATGCATTTTTTTTATTTCAACAATATTGTTATGACTTAGAAAAATAGGAAAAAATGATAGATGATTTTTCAAAATTCTTCTAAAGACTTAAAAAAAAGCAAAACTTAGATTACCTAAACTTGCAGAATATTTTTTGGAGACTTTTTCATAAAAAAGTACCTACAAGAGTCTATCTGCCAAATTCCATTTCTTCTTATTTAAATTTTATTATTATTAGTTTTTTTTTTAAATTCCTGAAGTATTTGCCCAATTATTATAAAAAAAAAAAAACAAATAAAAAACCTGAAGCCCATTAAAGAATCTTTTTGGAGACATTTCTACCATATTTTACGCAAAATGTGACCCATATTCTTGCAATATGAACTTGAACTCCTGACAAAAGATGAAAAAAAAATCCAGGAAAGAGCAATCAAATTTACGGTACTCTCAGTCAGATCCATAAAAAAAACAACTTCTGCAGGGGAAAATATTGAAGAAGATAGAAAAGTAAATTGACTTACTCTTGGCGTATCGCTCGGCCGGAATGAGTTGCAGGATAATGGGCTCCATGGTGGTGACATTCCCAAATCGCACTTCCGGAATATATAGGGCACAAACCACGTGCGCCCAGCTTGCATTGTCTGTTTTCTTGAGTGCCCCATCTCTCGATGGGCACAGCTCACATCGAACCCTAGCACTGCGCTCCTGACTTTCACACTTGCGACAGTACCAGGGCCCCGTGGGCACCGTCACAATCCCATAGCAGGCCTGATGGACGGCCACGGTGCAATTCTGGCCATCGCAGTACACCAGTGGATTCTCGGGCCATCCTCTCTCGTCGGAACAGACACAACATCCACCAACCATCTCCTTCATTGCTGCTCCCGCCACTATTCTTTCCGCATATTCACGAAGAATAGGCACAACAGTTATCGTTCAAGCGCGCACTTGTCACTAGTCCTTCCACCTCCTTTCTCTTCACTCTCTCACTCTCTTCCTCTTCTCTTGCGCGAATCTCGGCAAAACAACGCCGCACTATTTTGACGACACTCTCACTCACAAGCTATTATCACTGAAGGTTGCAAAATTTCATGAAAATTTCACCCAAGGGAAGTTTCAGTGAAAATTTCAATGTTTCACTTTTTTCTTTCAAAATGTTGAAATTTGCAAAAATATCATCGATATTCTTGTAGAGTATATTGAATATCAAATTTTCTTTTAGAAATATGATTTTTGGGTAATTAAAAAAAAAAAAAAACAGATTCTGCATTTTTCTTATAATCACAAAAGTTCTGGAACTAACTTTGACGGACATTTTCTTAAATTTCTTAATGATCCTTTCACACTTTATATATATATATATATATTCAAAACCAAAAGGCATGTTGTATCTCCTACTACAGTAGACTCTTCGTTATCCGGCTGACTGGGGGACAAAATTACATTTAGGTTTTTTGAATGATCAACGGTTTTTCTATTTTGTGCAGTGTGAATTTATTTTCTGTCTGACAAAGAAAAAGATAATTTTCTTCATGGTGTGCTTATGTTTCATTTTTTATCACAATTATGTATTAAAAACTTCGATACAATGTTAATAATACTTTAATTCACTCTGGACAAACTTCATGTTTAGTGAAAATAATTTTGAATATATCAACCGCCAGTGTTTGGCAGCTGTCACCCGGATAACGAAGTGCCGGATAACGAAGAGTTGAGTGTACTTTAAAAGAATTTATTTGTCTTCTTTTTGTGAAAAAAAAACAGTTGATGATTTTTCTGATTTAAAAAATGAGCAAAAAAACTAAAAAGTTGTCATATAGTACCACATTGACGTGAAACGCCACAATTTTTTACAGTAGACTCTCGCCTATCAATGGACTCTTCATCCGGAATACATAAAATAATCCGTGAGACAGCTGGATTTCCAAAATTTTGTTGACATAGTTCACTGTTCGAGGTTTTGTCAAAGCAAATTTGTTCTAATTTACTGTGATTCTTTCTCACTATGACTTTTTAGGAAAGTATGCTTATTCAGGGAAAATGTCGCATCGGTCAGGACCAGAATTCATTTGACAGATTTACTAAGTAAACAAAAAAATCGTTGGATTTCAGAAGATTTGATGTTTATCAATCTCTTAATCCTTGTGACATTTAAGCCCATCTCTCAATGATCAGCGAGAGTCTACTGTATATGGATTTTGGCTTCTACCACATAACTAAAGTGTTTACACGTTTACAGTTATTGGCTTTTGTCACTTAAAAATTGAAAGTTGAGATAAACTTGACCGAAAATTGAATTTGTGGGTCTTAGAATAGCTGTAGAAGTCTTTCGAAATAAAAAAAAATTAATAGCTTTCTAAAACATTTATTTTTTAACTGCATGATTTGATAGTCATATTGAATGTAACCATTTGAAAGTGTCCAGAAACCTGTTCTAGGCAGTCCTTAGGATTTAATTGTTCTGAACGCAAAAATGATCTGACCGGTTCATATTTAAAATATTTAAAAATTTAATTGAAGTTTATATTTGAACAATACCATGCTCAATTAAATAACCTACAAGCATCGAAAAGTCAGAGCAAAGAAAACCCTATTTAAACAATTAAAATAAAAATAAAAATAATTTTTCAAGTTGTAGATGAAAAACATAAAAAACGTTTGAATGCATTGAATTTATGCATGACCTGGATAGGAACGAATAATCATTTTTATGCCTTCTTACGTCCAACGCACTATTACTTTTGTTAGTAAATATGTTTTCAAAATTACCTTTGAGTGTGAGCGAGATGACTAGATTTAGATTACACTCACTCTCATAGAAACACGCTGTGCACAATGCCCAGCGCACAATAACTTTTGTTTTGTAAAAATGTTTTTGAGAATTCAATGACAGTGAGATCTACACAGTGTGAATGGTAGAACGGCAGATCGCGCTGATCAGTCTCCAAGATTGCAGTGATTGCGCAATCAGTCTCTAAGATCGCGTTGATTTCGTAGTCTCCAGTAGCGAAATTCTGTAGCGATATGACAATGTCATATGACACATTTTGGTGGTGAATTCTGAAGCAGGACAATATTAAAGGCCAGTGAACTCAAATCGCTATATTAAGGAGCTCTTTGAAGCTTTCCGTAATTAATACGAATCTCGAATAGTTTTCCCAAATTTGTCACATAAAAATTCTAAATTTGTCATATGACAATGTCATACGGTTACTGAATTCCCCTACAGGATCGCTAACCCTGAGTGGCAGACCTGTTTACCCCATGGAGATCTAGATTTAGTTACCTTCACTCTCATAAGCAGTTTCGAAAACATGTTTACAAAACAAATTTATTGTGCGTTGGGCATTACAAAAAAGAATGTGGGGTGATCCAACACCCCCCCCACTTGTGTGTTTGTCCATTGTCCCCTGCCCCATGTGGAGCAGGAGATTTGATGTCGGCAAGTCCGCTTGCCATTGACGTGGCCCGTTTTTTGAGCAAGATATATCTATTTTTTAAAGCCTCGACACGATTAATAATAAAATTACAAAGAGAATGTACAAAAATTTTAAAAGAACTATACAAATTAAAAGAAACCGAAATAAAAAAAAAATCAATGAAGATGTCAAATCTTATTCAACAAATGACGCAAATCAATTCAAAAGATTTCTTACAAGTTTGTGAGAGGTCGTTTTAAGAAATGACTCTCCAGACGTAGTGAGCAACGCAATAAGCAACCCACTGATCTCAAAACGAACAAACAAGAAGATATCTCAGACGGCTCGCGCTCAATCTACCCTTCAAGATAGGCCGGTTCTACCCATAACAGGCGATAACTCAATTATCTATCAATTTTTGTCTCAAGTTAAGGTCATTTCTTTATAATTATTCTATATTTCCATTCTCCTCAGAAGCAAATCAAAAAGTTTGGCATCTTACTCATGATTTTCAAAGTAAAAATAATTTTATTTGTTAATTTTGAGTTGTTTACTGACCAGAATTGTATATTTATGGCTCCGGCACACCTTTTAGATCAGAAAAATTTCATAAAGTAAAAATTCACATCCCTTTCTATCTCGCACGCTTTGTAGATGTCTATCTCATTCTTTCGCACTGTTCTTCTTCTTTTAAAAATCAAAACAAATTCAATTTAGTGCAATCGAATTGTGAGATCGAAAAAATGGGATAGACTTATGCAAATCTTTTGAAAGAGAAAGGGACGCAAATTTTAATTTTATGAAATTATACCGAGCTAAAAGCTGTGCCGAAGGCATTATGAAATCTTTTCATTTTTTTACTGTTCACAAATCTGCATTAATTTCTAGTCATTTTATTTTTTGAAAAAAAAATACAGTAGAGTCTCGCTATAGTCCATATTTGGTTCGATTTTACACTTGAGTCGCACTAGTTCATGTCATTTTTTTTAAAACAGATCTGTTTGCTAAAACCGCTTAGCAAATTACCCTAAATATTCCTTTTTGTGCATTTCCAAAATATGCAAAAAAAAATATGTTTTTCTGTAATGTACAGTAGACTCTCACTCAATCGGCTCTTTTTCAATCGGGCGAAAAATTTTGTTGACAATTTTCACGTTTAATTGTGAAGTTAATTCGCTCAAATTCGCTGTAGTTCTTTCTATATTATCGAATTCTTTATAATATTGAGCGCTTTTTGTGGAATTTACGAAGACTTTGACGCCCAAATCTATCGATAAACCGGATGACATTTTGCGCCAAATGCCCAATTGAAAGAGAATCTACTGTAAATATTAACCCTAAAAAAATCTTACCACAGAACCATGAGATATTCCATCACTTTTTATTTATTTTATTATTTTGTTGTTTTTAGAAAAAATTTTACCAGATTTATTTAAAAATTTCAACATTTTGAAAATTGCACTGAAACTTTCGCTTGGTACTGAACACTAACTCACACTGTGTGTCCAGAAACTGCGCAGAGAGTGCGTGTGTGTGTTGGAGGCGGCCCCCAAAACAAGCCCCACACTCACACTCTGGGCACTCGGCGAGGTGAATGACACTGGGGGCCACAGCACGGCAGCCTCACGCACGCCCGGGTCACGCGATCACGCCGCCAAATGGCATTTTCCTGCACACAACTAGCACACAGTCTCAACGCGCGCGCGCGCCACTCCGGACGCCTTACACAGTCAGTCGGCGGGCCCCCCGGAGGGCACCATTGCGCCATAGCGGCCACTGCACGCCAAGCCAGCCATGGAGGCCCAGCATCCACTGGCCCCGGGGCAACTGGGGGCGGATTGGGGCCACACAAGGGTCGGCAGGAGCGCGTCTCACCACACACACAAACAAACAAAACGGGGCAAAAACACTGTGTAATCTCGAGGGAGACACAAGAGGCAATGAAAATTGTCCGGCTGAACAAAAACACACTTCCACCAGTGCCTACTCGGCTTCTGCCCACTCCGCGTCACCACTGTTGCCCCCTGATGCGTCCTGAGGGTGCTTTGGGGTCACTTTTGGGGTGCTATGGGGTCTCCCAGCGCGAAATATTTGCGTTTTTTTTTCTTGCGACACAGAGGGTACAGTTTGACGTTTGCACTTTCCACACACTTTCCGCTGAGCGGCAGCACATGCATTTCCGGCGATTGTGGCGCTCACTGGCGGTTGCTTTGTTGGAATTGTGGGATTTTGTCCCAAAATTTTCGCAATTTTGCCGCCAGGAGGTGTCAGTGTCTGTCAAACGTGAAATTTGTGAAATTTTTGCAGAAAAATTGGTTTTTGAGCCCCAAAAAGTAACCCCAAAAATCATGGCTAGTGAGTATGGTGAGTGTTTTGTGGTGCTGCAGCCTTTTGCCGAGGGCGGAGGCGCTATCTACGGCAGGAATTCCTATGCAGCGAGGAATGAGGTGACTGAGGTTCTCTACTTTCCGGCAACTGAGGATTCTGCCCCCCGAAAGGTGACAAGAAGCCCCTTTAACACTTTGCAATTGCCCCTAAATGATGATGTGTCTATCAGTGCTCTGGTCTGGAGGTTGAGGGTGCCCCTGCGAGGGCCGTAATCCTCAGTGGCCCCGCCAATGCAAATGGAGCTGCAGACAGTGGAGCCAATGACAAAGGAGTCGCCGTGGGGCTCTGTTTCACTGACAATGAGGCCCCCAGCGGACTTCTGGGCATCGATCTTGTCCGGTAAGTTCATTATCTCTAAGACAAAGTGAAAATTACGTCCCTGATCCTGCTAAATTCGC
Source organism: Phlebotomus papatasi (assembly GCF_024763615.1). Taxonomy (NCBI): domain Eukaryota; kingdom Metazoa; phylum Arthropoda; class Insecta; order Diptera; family Psychodidae; genus Phlebotomus; species Phlebotomus papatasi. The sequence continues at coordinate 93,500,299 of NC_077222.1, read as the reverse complement.
CGTAGACTTGGCTTAGAGAGAGGAGGAACGGCCTGTGAAGCTGTGGAAGCTATTGGGGCTCTGGTTGAAAAATATGGGACTGAGGGGGGTTCCCAGGCACCCAAAGCTTCCTTCGTGATATGTGATCCCCAAGAAGCGTGGTTCGTAAGCGTTGTAGGGAATTTATGGGCAGCAGAGCAAATTTCTGGTGAGTGTCCCAATTTCTTCCGGAAGCCCCAATAATAGCCTCCCCTTTCCCCCCAGAGGGCTTTCGGGCGTCTCCTAGGGGTCTCAATGTCTCCACAAAGATCGACAAGTGCTCTTCGGATCTCCAGGAAAAGGCTCAGAGTCTTGGAGTTTGGGATGGAAGCGGAAGTTTTGACTTTGCAGCTTCATTCTCAGCTTCTGGATCCACTGAAGCCTCTTTTCCCCTCAATTCACCATCGGCCGAGGGCGCCTTCTCCCTCACGCACATGTTTCAGCTGATGCGAGCTGAGGAACTGCACCAGGAGGCCGTGGTATCCAGCCATGTGTCCACCTTGTCAGCTTCCGGAGTTTCCTGTCACTGGTTCACTGCTACTCCCAATGTCAGGGAATCAGTCTTCAAGCCATTTGTCTTTACTGCCAGTGCCAGGATCTCCCCACTGACTGTCCTGGATGCCAGCAAGAGTGACCAGACGCTGCTCTTCAAGTACCATCGGGGAAGAAATTGGGCAGCTGTGGGCAATCTTCTGGCATCGCTGGAGGAGACTTGCGTGGCTGAAGTCAAGGATGTCCTGGCCAATATTCAGGACCCTGAGAACAATGAGCTGGACGACTTGATGAAGGATTGCGTGGAAGCTGAAGTGAAATTTTATCGCTAAATTCCAAAAGGGCCGTGAGTCTCCTTTCCTTTTTACAGTTCTGTCCTGAAAATATTGGAGCACTTTTTTCCCATCAATCTCATTATTTATTTATCGCTATTAAAATATTTAAAAGATTTTTTTAAAATAAAATTTTATTACAATAAAAACATTTTTCGATAAAAGTATTTATCCAGACTCAATAAAAAATCTTGGATAACTTGGATAAGATAAATATTTATCCGGAAACGTCGCTAATATTGTCTTTCGAGAAATTTGAAAAGTACACTTGAATTTCAAACAAACTTGTCTGAAAAAGTTACTTCATTACACTTATCCGATTTAGGATAACACGTACATGTTGATAAAACATCTAGGATAATTGTAGTAATGAGCAGACTTAACTCGAAATTCTCCTCTACTCTTCTGGATAATTTTCCACGGCATTGAAATCATGAGGATAACAAAGTAAAATTATCCAGATGCAATCATATCCTGGATAAAATAATTACAGTAATCCTGATACACTCAATCCCGGCATTAAGTCCTTCGGGATTATGCACCTGACGGAATTATGCACATACAATTATGCAAGTTTGCCTACCATTGGGAGTCAATTTATGAAATCATTTTTGAAATACGCCTAAATGTATACTATGTTGCTACGCGGGTAATTTGAAAAAAAATTGCTACTTTTTCAGAATAAAACTTTAATTTCTTTTATTAAGGTAATTTTTTTTTTAAATATTCTGAACATTTATTGAAGAACTCTGGCCAAAAAGTACTGTTTGTTAATGCATTTTTATTAAACAGGTGAATCTTTTTGTTTGAACTACTTTTACTCCGCGCGAAATTCGTTCTACGGCCGATTTATTCAGAAGAAATCCCCTGCAGTTATGCAAATTTTCTCGATGCGTAATGCCATTTTGAGCGTTTGTTTTTTGGTCCCGAAAATATGCATAACGCCGGGATCTAGTGTATCTTACAAATATTACTACGAAAAAAATTAGTATGCCTATATCAAAGAAATTGAAAAAGATAATTATCAGGATAATACTTTCACGCTCATGAAACAACTAAGATAACAATAAAAAATGAGCAAAGACAATACTTTCATATTCAGGACAAATACAGATTCTCTACCTCTTCTGAATAATCATTTTTTTTGATAAGTTATCAAGATAACAAATGAAAATTATCCAGATATTATCATAAAAAACTTCGATATCTCGGATAAGGTATTCAGAATTAAGGAGGCGTATATCAAATAAATTCAAATAAGATTCCAAACACTTTGATAATGTTCATTATAAATTACTATGATATTATCTACATTCTGATTAAATAACTAGGATAACGTTAAAACAATGGTTCAAAACGGTAGCTCCATATTCTCACTAAATACAGGTTTTTTACCTCTTGGATAACGATTACTTGGTCTCTAGGGTAACATGTGGTATTTCGGGGCACTTTTTAGCATTTTCAAATTTCAAACAGCCTAATGACTTCTCAAATTATTTTTTTCTTTGTTGATACAAATATTTATGTTCCTTATTCTATCCAGAATAAGATTCTTACCGAAAAATGTTGAAAAATGCATAATTTTTTATTCAAAATAGCAAAAAATGTAAAGAAGTAAAAATGGTGTATTTCGGGACAATTTGGGTATTTCGGGACAGGTACAAATCGCTATTAAGCAAATAAATGTCACTGAGCCTGACTATTTATCTTTAAGTAGAAGGTCTAAATTTCACTCTTTTATAAAAATTTTGTTTAAATTTCACTTGTAAAGTGGCTTAAAACGAAAAAAAAACTCAGCACGTTTGTGTTGACATCTGCAAAATTGACCACACTGAAGGTTTTGTAAAAAGTGGAATGTGATACTCACAATTCACACGTAGAGCTTAAAATTTCATATAGAATTTACAAATAATAAGAAAACAAATATTTAGAGGATTTTCGATGTGTCCAGAAATACCCATATTATGTCCCGAAAAGCACCTTTTCCAGAAATACCACACGTTATCCTAAGTCACTAATGTAGCAATATAATTCTTCATAATTTATCAAATTTAAGAGTTTGAAGCTTCTATCCAGAAGTTTTGATGATTGTAACTGTTTTGGATAATTAATGCGAGAAGCAATAATGCTTCAAAGCTGGCTATAATGATTATCCAGACAAGAAATATCTGACTATTGTTTACGATAATGAAAATAATAAATATAACACCACGAAGAAAGTTATATTAGTTTTTTTGCATTACTTGGATAAACGAGTTGACACATTTTATTTCATTCAGTTATTTTTTAATTTGTTGAATAGTTAGATAACAAAATTCATAAAACTTCTGTAGTGCTTGAATTATATCAAGAGTAAAAAATATGAGTTCCTGAATTACTTTTAAAATATTGGGAAAAAACTAATACCAATAACATTTAAATTTATCTGACTACTATGACTATTTTCACAAATAACTTTAGAAATGTCAAAAACTATAACTATTAGAGGGTTTTCTGTACAATGATCACTGATATTTCTCGTATTTCATTTGTAATGTACTTGGGATTATTCAAAAAAATTTTGGATAATCCTTATATCATGATAGACGTCAATCAGAGTTATCTAAACTATTTATAAAACCACAATTGTTTTTTTTTTCAATTTTCAGGTTAAATAGATTAGGCTCTGTTTTATCCCGGATAATCATGATAAGTGTACTCTGAAAAAATGTCTTGTTAAACGAACAAATGGATTTTGTTGAAATTTTGTCAAAAGGTTGCTATTTACCAATTTGACAAAACATTGTCTTGTATTTTACATGGAAAAATACCCTTTTGACAAACTTTTATCAAGATCCAGTTGGCCGCCGATTTGACAAAACTTTTCCATATTCTGTATGAAAGAACATCCTTTTTACAAACTTGTCTTGTTAATTTGACAAAACATTTTTTTCAGAGTAGTAAATATTCCCAATCTTGGTTTATCCTATACTCATCGGACAAAAAAATGGATAATAGCAGTAAATCATCAGAATTTTTAAATTTTTGCAAAAAACTAATTTGGATCCGAATTTTGGATAATGGATTATCAATAATCGGATAATAATGCATAGTTGGATAATCGTTATCTATTATCAAAATAACCAAAACGTTATTATAAAAACAACCGAATTCATAGTTTGTGGTCAACGGACGGGACGGACGATACTTAGAACAATTGCCGCGAAAGGGCAATTGGGAGACAGACGAAAACGGACGAAAAAACGAGGAACAGGCAGACTTGGATTGGACGCCTAAGAGAGCGGACGTAAAATAAAAAGTTTTAAAGATAATCCGAGTGTTTAATTAAAAAAATATAATGGAGTCTACAAGTTATTTTTTATTTTTTATATCAGAACTGTCTAATAGTACTTTGGATCATTCAGCAGTGATTTGGATAATCTTTGTAAATCATCGGGATTGAAAAATTGTCAAGAAAAACATTAATCCTGTTCTGAATCAGTCGGTTATTTAATTTTTTGCTCAGTATAGTCCTCATGATCGACCGGAGAATTATTAGTTTCCGTCTTCGGTCTGGATAATCGTGATAAAATATTAGCGATCTTATATACATGTTTGTAAGTTTTTTAAAAAACCTATGACCTTTTATTATGTCGATATATTTTCAGAAGAGTGTGATAAACTTTCTAAAATCAACAATGCTCCAATATTTTCAGGATAGGACTGTAATTTCCTCTCATTTTTTTGTATTTATATTTGTTTTATACAATTTTTAATTTTGATATTATTTTACCCAATATTTTTTATTGATTTATTTAATTTGTTTTTTTTTATCGAAATACCTTCGCAATTATGCGATACTTTACTGTGACTTTGTGATTTATTCATTCCAAATGACTTATTATTTTATATTATTTTATGACGCAAATAAAACCCCTTTAGAATTTCTTTTATCAACAATACAGCGTACTTTCTATTTTTCTTTGCTTTTGCAAATATTGACAAAAAGTGGAAAGGGAAATTTGCAATATTTCCTCTGATATAAAGTATTAAAATATTTTAGAAAAGAAATATTACTGAATGGGAAATTGATTGCGAGATAACACTCGAGGGCACCGTAACGGAAAAGGTATTGAAAAAAAAGAAGATCAGAGAAGGAAAGCACAAAGAGCATTTTATTAATGGATTTTTTTTACTGCTGAGAGTAGGTTTTGAATAACAAGTATTGAGGAAAAGACGCCTTCACAATTTTACTAGTAATCTCTTAGGGGCTTTATCAATGAGCTGAATATGATGCGATATTATCAAAACATACCTTTATCACGTAATATTTGTCTCTTATAAAATTGCATGTATTCAAGATGAAAAGTGAATAAAGCTAATACATGAAATTAATAATTGTGTTTCTTTTCAAAGTTTGACACTTTTAATTGGCAAAAAGGTTATTATTGAATTTGAAGTTATGTAACTACTTAACCTGATTTTTAAGTCAAATTGAAAGGTTAGACTTTTTCCAAGCATCCACACTGCGAGGAAGGCGTTCCTGGACGATCTACGATCAGCAGACTCTTCCAACACGAGCAGGTTGTAAAGATTACATTGTAATACAAATAAAGTGCCTCGATAATAACCATAGAAAGTAAGGTTATGCTGGATTAAACTTCAAGGAGCCGATAAAAATAATTTTCCATTTACAAATTTTTGCATATTATATTTATTTATGTAAGGGAGAAAATATAAGTTTTTTTTGTATACATCTAAATGGGTGTAAATAGGAGGAGTAATGAGATACATAACCTCTTCCCTCTAATTCCTATGTTCAACTTCAAGTAGGGTAAATGTCCTAATTCAAAACCATTTCAGTTCAGACGCTTTAACTTTGACAGAAAATTCAATACATCAAGTTCATATTTTTTTTGAAGAGCATTACATAAATTTGCTCCTTGACTGTTCTAGAATGTTACTGTTTAGTGAAAATTCTTTAGATATAATTTAAAAACTTCTTAAATACAAGAAAAATACGCGAGCGTAAAATGCCGCTATTGGAAACAAATTAATCCAAATGGAGACAAGGGAAAGTTTCTAATTGGAGACAAACAGTGTAAGTGAAACCGCGACGAAAGGCTTCCAAAACTTTGTTGAGTTGCTCTTGAGTGTAGAATTTGTTCTTATTCTTGGTCTTTTCTCCTTTCCCATCAAAAACAATAAGAAAATCTCTCAAAAAAATCATATTTCTGGTGTTTCCTATTGAAGCATTTGCAGACACTTCAGAAAACCCCTTTTTCTTCACAAAATAGGGAATTATTTCATTTGAAAACTTCACGTACTGTTAGCAATAAAGATTAGCACTTAATTTAACTAAAATTAGCCAGAAATACGACATAAATGTTAAACAAAACGAATAAACAACAGTAACCTCATTGTGTTTTTCATTGGAAAACATGGTCGTTCGATGAAAAATTCGATGGTGAAAAGGTACACTTTTAATTTTTCTGAGAAACTTATAAATTAAAGTTTGTCAATTTGAATGGATTTTCACTTTATTTGGAGCAAAATTAACTAAATAATGAAACTGTGGTATAGAAAATATCAATATAATAATTTAGTACTGTATTTATAAATGAAAATAATGACATTTCCATTTGGAGTAGTGAAAAATTTCCATTTAGAGCAGGTTTTGAATTAGCTTAATTTGCCGTAGACTAGATTCCTGGTAGGCCCCGGTACACTTAGGTGAGTGATAGGAAATTGGGTGACTAACCCTAGTGGGAAGTCACGAACCTGAGGCTAACGAACACGGGACCTCTAGGGGAATTCTGTATGATAATGTCATATGACAAATTTTTTATGTGATAAATTCTAAGAAACGACAAAAACATGATTCATATCAATCACTGAGAGCGTCATGGAGGTCCTTACAATGGGCATTCAGTTCTTATTGGCCTTTATTCATTTTGTCCTGCTCTCGAGTTAACATGAAAATTTGTCATATGACATTATCATTTGTTATAGAATTCCCCCGTTGGTTCCTTAACTTCAATCTTGTTTATGATTTATCTTTAATCTTGTTTTTGGTTCTAAAAACAAGATTGTGGCGAAAATTCGCAAGGAACCTTGGATACAACGGGCCTATGCTTCGTACATGGTGTTATGTATTGAAATTAGTACAGTACCTGCTAATGTAGTAAGTTTCTGAATATTGTACATAGAGGGAACTAGTATAGAGTGAAAGAGTGAAAAGGTCCTTGTACCTGAACTGTCGAAAAGTCAACATCTTAAACGTATAAGGGCCTTGACAGACCTGAGGATTAGCCGAGAGACGCCTCAGCGTAATTATATTCGAAATAATGGTTAGACTTCATTTCTCTGAACTAAAGTCTAACGTATCCACAAAAAGTGAGGGTTTAGTTTAGAGATAGCGGCTGACAAATCCACTCAACCACCACGGATTTATCACATAGGACATGCAATACAATTTGCGTCATGGGATATATTCCATCATTCAATCATCGCAGTATAACCTAAGAGGTTATGTTTCTTTAATCTATTTTTATAACTTTTAGGTTAATATATTTTTATAGAAAGGTGTAATTTGAAAAAAATTGATTCTATTAATATTAAAACAAAGTACAAAATGAGGGCAAAAATGGTAATGAAGAGATAAGTTCATGTTCAACGAGAAGAGAATCTAATTAAAACTTGACGAAAGTTTAATATTGATTTTTTATTCATGTCCCTGTTCAAGTCAGTAATTTAATACTTACTCATTTTGTTACTAATTGACCCATTTTTATTTTTTTCTACCACATTCTAACAATTTCAAACAAATAAAAATTTAACGAATGTCTAAAAACTCTGAAAACTAAACAAAAGTTAATGGAAATTTATGAGTCATAATTTTTATTAAAAAATTATAAAATTTTGTACTGAATTTATTTTAAATATGTTTTCAGAGAATTAGGAAATTTTAATTTAACGAAAGAACTCTAGTCAATACTTTTCTTAAGTTCTACCAAATTTAACACACAAATATTTTATAAAGGATATAGCATAAATTGAAGTTAACGCAATTAATAAGTGGCCATGCAAAAACTTTACAACTTTGATTGTGCAAGTGAAATTCATGTCCAACAAGACATTTTTCAAATTTAATAATTTTAAGTAATTTCCAAGATTTTTAGGCAAAATAACCCAATGCTTTTAAGGTTAGAAACAACTTTTCGGTAGAAACAACGTAACCTCAAATTTTGAAATAACGTCTTTGTCAATTTATAGTAAAAATTATATAGTAAATATAGTAATATATAGTAATATAGTAATATATATAGTGTATATAGTGAAATAAACAGAATGTTCTATACAAGAATCTTTCGTTAAGTTTGTTTTTTTTAGCATAATGACTAGCGCACAATAACTTTTGTTTGTAAACATGTTTTCAAAATTTCCCATGAGAATGATCGAGATGACTAGATCTAGATCTCATTCACTCTCATTAAAATGTCAAAAACATGTTTACTAAACAAAAGTTATTGTGCGTTAGGCATAATGCCCAACGCACAATAACTTTTGTTTAGTAAACATGTTTTTGATATTTCAATTAGAATGAGTGAGATCTAGATCTAGTCATCTCGCTCTCTCTCATAAGAAATTTTGAAAACATGCTTACAAACAAAAGTTATTGTGCGCTGGTCATAACGCTTCATGGCATTTGTCATTTAAATTTGAAAAGGATCTTTGCTCTGTTTATTTTCTTAGAGTAAAAAAGCTTCAGTCCATGTCCATCCCTAGCCAAAATGTGCTTTATTTATGATTTTCAGAGGAAAATCTCATTGAGATTTCAACGGTAAAACAAGCAACAGGTAAACAGTCTTCTCATATAATTAATGGGGCACACGTAAAACTGTGGTCGTAATTGATGGTAACTTCTCAATCGATTTAAATGCCTTCTTTTTGTTCCTTTTCGCCTTGCACTTGAGTGTTGCTTTCAAATGTATGGCATATTTCATGCCATTTAAATGACAACATAATCACACTTTGAGCCAATTAAAACAACTCCAAGACTCTCCACTGAGATTATCTCGTCTTTAACAAAAAAAAAGCAGCCCCATGAGCATCGCTATCAGTGTTGGCATTTCTAAAGGCGTTTACTGCCACGATATTTCCCCACATCAAATCACACTTCGCGCCAATCGTGATTGCACCTCAAAATTGCAATGATATTAAATGCTAAATGATACCGTCAGAGCCTTCAAAATGTGCAATTCGGAGAAGAAGAAAAAGTTATGCATGCGAAAGATGAAAGAGAAATATTAAAACAAGAAATTTTTTATTTATTGTACTGTGCACACAATAAACTTGAGAGTTTTATTATCGCATGTCGTGCTTTTCTGATTCCATTTGTTGCTTTAAACAGTAATTAATTAAGTTAAATTGAGACGATTATGTTGAGTTTTGAGATTGAGTCCATTAAAAAATTTTACATAGTCAATTACATTTGCATTTACATAATTTTTTGTGTGATCCTCTAATTTTGAGAAAACTTAACGAAATTATTATTGATAGGTATAGAGTGTGAATCTTTCAGCGTGGGTTGGAACGCCTTAAGAGTAATTGTAGAACTCCATGCGAAACAGATTCAAATGTCGTTGAATCTGGGAGGCAAGCCAAGCCCGGCAATTGGTTTTTCGTTAAGTTAGAATTATTTGATCCTTTTAAAATAATATTAAAATAAATCTACATCGGGATTTACAGACTTATTGTTTTCAAATTTCGATTAAAATTAACTATAGTTACTTTCGTTAAGTTTTCAAACATTCGTTTAGTTTTTGTTGTACCAAAATAGTTTTTTTTATTATTAGAAAAAAATACATGAATAAGTTAATAAGTAACAAAACAAACAAAAAAGTAGAATTTGTCTTTTCGTTAAGTTTGTTTATCCAAGGAGTGACCAAAATATTTATTAAAGATGAAAAATATGGATTACCTTTTCAGAACACTTTAAGACCAATAAGGTGTATCATATTCATATAGCTGTAGGTGGAGTATCATATATATTGAGTTATTTTTATTTGTTTCGTAAAGTTTTTCTTTTTATCATTAATGAACTATTAGAAGATTTTTTTGGTAATAAAGATGTAAAGCTGTACCGTTTGAATGTATTCTCATTCCCATTCCAGATTTGTTCATGTTTCTTTGGAGCGAGATGCTCCTTGGACGATGTTCATTAATTGAATTTCGTTCAGTTTTACTTCTTCCATTGCTCTTGTTTCTTTTCCCATAAGTATATGTACAGTCAAGTTCCTCAAATATGAACTCAATTCAAAATGTAAAATTTGAGGTTATGTAAATAAAATTTTACGTCAAATATGAGTTATAAAACCTTTTTCACTGGATCTTTCTCAAATTTTCGTATCTCATTAGCTTCCTTGGCAAATTTCATTTATTTAACAATAAATTGTAATGATAAATACTCTACACTTTTTTTTAAATTCAGGGCATGTGCATTTCACATAAATTTCGTTAAGTTTTTTAAAATATTGTTTACATGAGAAAAATCCCAATACTCCCCTAATCTTTAAATTTGAGGAACGTGACTGCAATTCCGAAACTGGAATTAAATTTTTGATATGCTTGCTTTATCGCGCAAGCGATTGCTTCGCGCTTGCTTTATATTGCAAGCGTATATGCATAATCTTTATTACTTATCTCTATCTTTCGTCAAGTTTTTTTTAGGATAACAATAAAATAATAAAAATAAAAACTTGAGAAGTTACTTTAATGTCTTACTCAAATTACGGAAATATTTATGTTTAGTTTTTTTTTAAATAAATTAATATTTATTCATACATGTTCGTTCATTTTTCGTTATGTTTCTTTTTTAATCAAATTTTCAGCAGTTGGAGATGTTAAGAAAACATTTGAAAATTATTTCAATGAAATATATTTTTTTACGAGATACCACCACAATTGTTTTGTTCTTTTTCGTTAAGTTTACAAGCACGCTATTAAAAGAATTACAGGTCGAAATGGGAGAAGAAATTATAAACAAAAATAGAATATATATTACCCAATTGCCTTAGTAATTTTTACGCATTTTTTATTTAATACAGTTGTATAATCCATAGCATTGCTATTAATATTCCTAATGAAAAAGAAACACAATAAAATAATAATTATAAATGTTATTAATATTCATAATTAAGAATGTCAAAATTGCAGCTTTTGAAAATTGAATGAATAAGTTAATTTCCCTCTTTACTTAATAAAAATAACAAAAAATAAGTAAGATAAATACCACATTCGTTCATTTTTCGTTAAGTCTCTTATTTGGAATCAATAAAATTACAGAAGGCGATTACTGAACTAAAAGTACGAATATGGAAAAAAATTTTGCATTGCTTTATTGATAGGCCATTGGATCACTGCTAGCTTTCTCCAAATGAACAATATTCGCAATTTTCGGCAATAAAATAATAATTCATATGGAAATAAAAGAATACAAAATTTTATTGAAAAAGCCAGAAATTGCAACTGTGGACAATTTTATTTGCCGACTTTCCCTGCTGAACAAACAAAAGTGAAGAAATTATGATAAATACCACCTTCGTTAATTTTTCGTTAAGTCCGTTATTTTAAGTCAATAAAATTACAGAGAAGCGATTGCTGAAAATTCCAAAAATGGAAAAACCTTGAGGATTCCCTTATTGTTAACTTTCTCCGATGAGCAACAATAACAGAATTATTACGCAAAATATCTCATTACTTCACCTTCAATTTCCAGTGATATTTTGCAGACTTGCTCTCAGCAGTTGGCAGAAATATACTTTGGTTTTCGATTGTGAAACATCGCGAGATAATTTGTCGCGACCATTTCTCTGGCAATATTCTTCTCCGATGGTCCAGGAGGGAAGATTCATGAACTTGAAACATGCTCATCTCATGAAATATTAATTTTTATGATGTCCACTTTTTGGCAGAAATTGATTTTATGCCACAAAACTGCACCCATTCGACAATGTCTTCTTTCATTCTCTTTTGTGCCAACAGCTAAAATAATCGTCCGCCGAACACGCACTCAATTCTGATCCACAAATTGCAAGAGGGGAAAAAAAGTGCCGCGAAGGTGCAAAAAATTGTGTGAATCTTTAATTGATTTTAAAGAATATTGTGTGGATCGTCTCCATCGAAATTACCCCCTTTATTTCTCTGTCGAGCGACAAATTGACACAGACACGCTTTTTTGCTGTTCTCGGAAATTGTCTGTTTTCCACACATTATTTGATCAATGGTTTTGATTTCTGCGAAAGAGCAATTCATTTCCGATAAATTATGGCACTTTGAAGGGTTGAAAACTAACAATATTTGCCATCTAATGTTTTCCGGAATGGATTTATTTGACATTCTTACTGGTTTTTACTGTTTCGATGCAAATATTTTCACTAAATATATATTTTCCTGTTATTTTTCAACATTTCGGAAAGTTTTTATGCATTCCGGAAAAGTTGGATTATAATGGCACAGGTTTTTCTGAAAATAAAATTCAAAATTAAAAAAAAACTTGGACTGGAAACTGTTGACAACAATTCAAAATGTTTTAAAGAAGACTTTGCTTGTTTGCAAATAGTCCGAAAATCCCTCTCTAAATTTTCGGAAAACCGACATTTTTAAAGTTGAAATTTTTAAATGCTCTTCATGCTTCTTTTAAAACATCTTGTAATGAAATATTGACATTTTATAATAAATATATCTCAATATTCCGGAAAGGATGTCTGTCTTCTAGGATAAGCACGTTGTGATGATTTCCAGATTTTCGGAAAATAAATTTATGAATAATTCTAAATATTTTTAAATGCAATTGTTAAATGTAGTTTGATTCTGAATTGCTTTCGGCAAGTATTGAATTCACAGAACGTTAAGAACTCGTTTAAGACATAATTTCGAGTTTTCCGAAAAATGTAACACTTGAAAGAACGGCTGTGAAATATTCATGCAAGTAGAAATTGTTCAGGTTGCAGCTAAATGACAAACGGGTGTTAATTTTTCCATACGCAAAATGAAAAATTAACACCCGTTTTAGTTTTATTTGGCTCCAACCCGAATGATTTCCACTTTCCGGAAAATTTTAAATTTAAAATCGATATTCTTAATATTAGTTTAAGGATTTGAATTCAATATTATTTTCAATTTTCTAGATTACGAAAAGGCTTAGTTGTTCCATGAAATGCTGTGCCTTGGCTCATTAATGTTGCTATTATTTATCGACATTCCGGAATGGTACAGTGCGGAACAGATAGATCATAATTTTCTCGTATTTCTAAGAGATCAAATTTATGAACTAATCTAAATATAGTGCTGGAAATTTCTACAAAAACTTTAATTTTAATCTGTTTTACGAGAAGTCCTGAATTTCCACAATAAAAAATTTAGGCAATAGTTCCAAATTTTTCGGAGCACTAAGAAGCTTAAAATCGAACTTGTGCAATGCTCTCATTTTTATTTTAAACACTTTTTAACAACTTATTTTCTATGTTTCGGAATGTTTTCGCTCGTTCCGGAATAGATAATTGAGTAATATTTTTGTAAAATGCATTTTCCGAATCTGTAATACTCCCTTGAAAAAGATAAGATTTCAATTTTATTTTATTATTCACTATTAATAAGGTAAAGTACCCTCATTCAACCGTGTTCCTCGACTCGACCGGTTGGTCAATTTTTGAATGTTTCATGGTCAATCGATTTAATTAATGTTATATCATACCAAAATATTATAACAAATATAAATAAATTGAATAAATAAATCTACCGGTCGAGACGAGGAATCGGTCGAGCGAGGGCACTTTATTTTACTATACTCGAGAGCTAAAGGAATTTTACAAATTCCTCCGGAAAATCCGTAAATTTTAAATCGAAATTCTGAAACGATTTTGGTGAACATAACAATGATGATCCTGCAATATTACTTATATTTCAATATATTTTTAATATTATATAACTCTGTATTTCGCGGAATGAAGGTGATCACTTCAAGGATCTAGATTTTTCGGAAAATGACCTATTAACTGTAGAGCCTTAAATTTTAGATCGTCTAGCATTAGATTTATTACTCGTACTAGCAAATAAACTAAGAAATTAAATAGGCTTTTCAGCAATTCGTTTATATTAGTTCTATTTTATTGCCTAACATTCAGTATTTCAATATTCTGGAAAACATAGGCTTGCACAAAGCTCTACGATATTCCGATGACAGCTGTAAAACACCCGGAAAAATTAGAAGGACCTCCTTTCTCTCATATGAGGTATTTTCTTTTGTCATTTTCCGTCTTAATTAGCCGAATATCGAAGAGCTCATTGTAAATTCGGAAAAGCTTTCAGGTTTTTCGGAAAATCAAAATCACTGTAGTTTTCAATATCGAAATTAGACATCATTAAAAATACTTCTAAATTCCAGAATTTCTCGTGAGAAGAGAATCTAATCTAGGCAGTTATTTCAAAATTTCCGGAAAATTCATTAATTTAAAATTTAAATACTGTAATGACTATAATGTTCCTATAGCCTCATTTGCAAAATTTTCCCCCAAAATATCAGTGTAATCATTTATTATCCCTCAGAATTATTAATACACAAATCAAAATGCAATTCCAACAAAATTCTGAGTCTCTATTTACTCGTTATATTTGTATGCAAATTGCTCCGAAAATAGGACTTGATGAAGCAACATCATTGACCAAAGTCTCTTCCCACGAGAAACAAAATTTGTATCTGCAATTATGGAATTCTCATCCTCAACACGAGGCTCTCTCCTCAAAGGATTGTCCGCAGGCTATTTAATAATCCGGAAATAATTGATTTCATTTCGCAACAGATTTTGGAAATTCTCAACACTTCGTTGTAATCCCAACCAAAACTGAATTAATTTTGAAGTCTACAAAGTAATAAACATGAGGATAAATTTGTTTTAACAAAAAAAGGCGAAGAAAAAAAATGTTTCAAGGGAGATCTTTCATCGCCTTCCGCTAATGCAAAAATTCAGCTGAAGAATATTAATCACGCCCTTCACACAACCAACTCGCTCATTAGTTGAGTGCTCCCGAACTAATTCAACTGCACTTTTTCGCTGTCCTTTCCTGCTGAAAGAACAATTGCAAGTCATTTTCAATACTTTCTGACACTTTTTTAATTGACTTTGTGGGAGTGTCTAACAAAATGAAATCCTCATTTTGAACTCTTTTATTGTTTGGACGGTTCAAACTCACATTTTTTTTTAAACTTCAACGTCAGTCGTTGAAAAATTTAGTAAGTCCTCTGCAGTAGTTACTGTAGCTTGAAACTTTCCTTTGATATTTTTTTGTTCGTAGCAGCATTCTCGTTTTGTATTTTTTAAGCGAATTGTAATTGCCTTGAGCAGACAGAACCTAATGAGCTTGTTTATTTGTTCTTTTTGAAGTTCTTTATTTACTTCTGAATTCAAGCAACGATCCTTTAATTTGAAAGAAAAGACGCCGAAACCGAGAAAAAGTTTCCATTGTATAAACGCTTTCCGCTTTCTTAATATTATAAAAGTGCAATTCGATTCTATCTTCGAATATAAGTTTCATATTAAAGTAACTAAATTTTTTGATTATTTTAGATTTTTTTTTTAAATATTGGATTTATTAACTATTAATTCAAATGATGCAATAATTTGTAGTAGAAATAAATTCTTTTGTAATTTATTTATTTAATTATTTAATAATATTTCATTTGGGTCCCGGTAAAATCCCGGATGAGTAAGGATCCCGAACATCACAATCTTGTAAGGATCAAAACTCCAAAGAGAAAAAATCCCGAATGGACATTTCGACTCATTCGGGAATATGGCCTTCGGGATTACGACCCATTCAGGATTTCGATCTATTCTGGATTTTGGCGTTCAGGGTTTTAGCTTTCGGAATTTTGGCCCATTTGATATTTCTAGTTTTTCGGAATTCTGGCCCATTCGGGATTTTGGCTATCCCAAATTTTGACCCTTTTGGGATTTTATCTCTTTGACATTTTGCAGCATTTAGTATTTTGGCTTTTCGAAATTATTATCCATTCTGAATTTTGGCTATTTGGGAATTTGGCCCATTCGGTATTTCTAGATTTTCCGGATTTTGTGTCTTATACGGGTTTCAGACCTAAGGCTTAGCCATTAACTTCTCTAATTTCTTACCAGTCAAGGAATTTGGAAAAAAAATATCTTAGGATAAATGACCTATTGAATTCTATAAAAACAATAAAATTGGTTGCTATTTACGATTTGCAGTATTTTGGTAACAGAACTAAACCTCTATTCTGAAGACCGTTTTAAGGATTTATAGTCTTTTGGGATTGTGGAGTTCGAGATTTCAACTTTTTTGGATTCCAACGATTCCAACCCATTCCGAATTTTAGCGTTCAATATTTAAGTTTTCGGAAATTTGGCCTATTTGAGATTTCTGGCTTTTCGGGATTCTGGCCCATTCAGAAATTTGGCTATTTGAAATTTTGATCCATTCGCCCCATTCAGGATTTTGTTTCTTTTGGATTTAGGCGAATTCGGAATTTTGGTTCTTCGAAATTTCAATCCATTTTGGGATTTTGGTGTTCGGGACGTTAGCTTTCGGGATTTTGGCTATTCGGGAATTAGGTCTATTCGAGATTTCTGGCTTTTCGGGATTTTGTGTCTGATACTGTTTTAAGACTTAAGACTTAGTCATATGGTTAACATCTCTAATTTCTAATCAGTCAAGGAATTTGGAAAAAATTAAATTAGGATTAGACTAACAGTAAGGACAAATGATCAATTGGATTCTGGAAAAATAATAAAATAGGTTGCTATTTAAAATTTGCAGTATTCTGGAAACAGGACTAAACCCCTAGTCGGAAGACCGCCTTAAGTATTTTGAACCTTTTCGGATTGTGGTATTCGGGATTATAACGTCTTTAGGATTTCGATCCATTCTGCAATTTTGGAGTTCAGGGTTTTAGTTTTCGGGATTTTGGCTTTTTGAAATTTTGAACCATTCAATGTTTTGTCTTTTTGGGATATCCACTCTTTTGGGATTTTGTCTCTTTGTGATTTTGGCGTTTTGAATTTGGCTTCCGGAATTTTGGTTAGCGCCGATTTATTATAATAGGTTGAAAAATTTTGACAATTATGCCCTACCCAAAAAATTATATGTTTGGAAATTTTGAAGGTCCTTGAGAAATTGTGGCTTAACTTTTTTACTATTAAAAATTAAAAATTAAGAAGTTCAGTAACCGAAATAATCTAAATGTATAACGCAACAGAGATTCTTCGACATGATTTGTTCCCAATAAAAACGAAAAAGTGATTGATTAAAAATATATTAAAAAAATAAAAATATTCAACTTAGTTTGTTGAAAATTACATTTGGCTTAAATTTAACTTTAAAAAAACATGATTCGGTTAAAGAAAATCCAATGTCTTTCACATCTTGTTTACAAGATTTTAGCTAATATTAAAATTATCGTTTTGTCCAGAACTTTTAAAAATAAATGTTTTTCAATCATTATTTAAGGAAAACGACTAAATTCCGAACATAATATATATAAAAATTATAAAATTCTTTAAAATGCAACTACAACGATTGCTGATGAAGGCGACGAAATTTGTACAAAAAGTTCCTCACAATGTCAACAATTCTACCGTTGTTTGAACAGCTCTTCTTCTCAATAAAACCTAAGGTAGGGTGGGTAAAAAAAACACCTCTTCTTCTGTCTCAGTACTTGGTATTTTTCTTGAGACATATCCTCTGTCTCTGAGAATGCAATTCATCCGCTATCACCTCTCGAATTCCAAGCAGAGCCTTGAGAGTCGCAGGTGAGAAAGGAGGTGCGAAAAGAATTTTCAGCAGCTCACGCACAATAAAGGTGTAAATGGCCCCAAGATTGCTATCACCAGCGACGATTAATGAGTAATTTATTGGATAATCACGGCAATTGAGAAGAGTAACTTGTCTGCACTTGGGATCAATTTGTCGGTTTAGCCGACTGTGCTAATAAGGGGTATTCTGCCTCAATTAGCTACTGATTTATATGCCTCTCATATGCTTTTCAATTATACTTCCACTTTAAAATCGTGCGGGATGCGCGCGCAATTGATTTATCAATTTTCATACTTGAGATAGCGCCTCCACAAGTCATTTGGATTTGGTTTGAGTTGTGGAGACTTTGCTGAAGCAATTTCAGTGTGAGGGACTTGTGTTGCTCGAAGCCAAAGAATGAGCAATTTAAATTATAAAGCATTTATTTTTAGAGGCCAAACGGTAAGAAGATATCATCTTTGGGTCTCTGGTAACCTATTTACAAGTCAAAATTATCCTGAGACGTCCGTTTTAGCATCTACTAAACTTTTTTTTTTAGTATTTTTCAAGGGGTAACTCATATTGAGAAACCTTCGTCAATTGTCCGAGAAACGCTTCGCGAAACCCGAGAAACCCACTCTTTGCATCGCGAAACCCGAGAAACCCACTTTTTGCATCGCGAAACCCGAGAAACCCACTTTTTGCATCGCGAAACCCGAGAAACCAGAAACCCTTGTCAGAAAAAATGGAAATGAGTTACCCCTTGGTATTTTTCTTAAATAAGTTACGATTGTGGATGATTGGGTAGAATCCTTTATTATTCGTAATTCCCTAGGCCTAGACGCACTTACGACTAAACCCGGAAGAGTGCTTAACGTAATTATAATCGAAATAATGATCAGATTACATGTCCATCAGTTTCTGACTGATCCGCGTCTCGACTTAAGCCGAGAAACGGCTTAATTAGCCTGAACTGATAAGAATTCAGTCAAATTATTATATTAATTATAAATGCGTTAAGCTATTTCTCGGATTAAGTCGTAACTGTATCTAGGGCATAACGTTCGTAACGTTCGTCAGAACCTTTTATGCTCAGGAAAACATCATAGTTCTTTTTTTTTTTTGATTTTTACTAATCTTCAATTCCTTCTTGAGAAGATCTCCTAAGAGGAAAGTGGTTCCCATGACACCTGAGAACAGGTTGGGCTACGTAAATGGGTAAGAATTAGAAGGTCCTCGATAGGATTATCAATGATGTTGTTGTCCTCTGCTCCTGTTTTTGCTTCCTTAATAAGGACTCTTGGGAATATCACAATACCCCTAGTACTAGTAAGAATACTCTAGGACCTTTACCCTGTTTCCACTCTCTCGCGCACCTCTGGGAACACCTCCTAATCCCGTTCAGAAGAATATGGTTCTTACGGTTCTTACTGTCACTGGGATTGTCCCTTCTATAATGAAAGACTGAGGTTGGCCTCAAGATCCTATTCCTAGTAGTAGTACCAGTTATTGTCTGGTGTTTGAACATCTTTCACAAGGCAAATTTCCGAATTCAGGAAATATGAGGCATGGTACTTATACCATTAAAATATATATTGACATGGGTCAAATTTATTAAGGAACATATGGACAAAATTGAGACTGTAGTGTAAAGAATCTCAGTTAATTGAATTGTTCGAAGATTGCAGCGTCCCAAGATACCGGACTTTCCTCTACCTTTGCTCTATCTTTGAATTCCGAACTAAGCTTGTAATAAAACATAAAATTTGAAATTGTTTTTGCTGTTGAATTATCTAAAAATTACACTTTGATTTAAATAGCATTTTAAATGAAAAAAAAGAAAATGTTGGTTGGATGAAATGACGGTCAGATAGTGGGGTTCTGTGTAGTAAAGGGATGCCGTAATTGCTCAAGGACTGGTCTATAAAACTTTTGTCCGGCCATGCTTTATGGTGCTGAATGTCGCGGATCCTAAAAAGTTCACGACAACCGCCTGTATGTAGCAGAAATGCGAATGCTAAGGTGGTCTCTGGGACTGACTATCCCAGACTCTCCAGACAGAGTCAAGAATGATGTCATCAGAGACAGTCTCGGAGTTCAGCACATTGCGGAGAAAGCAAGAGAAAAGCGCTTCAGGTGGTGCAGTCATGACATTAATATGGAAGAAACAAAACGATGACCAGGAAGACCTCCGACGACGTGGAAATCCGCAATTCGGGATGACATGAGGCGGAGTGGTCTCAAGTTTGCTGTGACGCAGGAGCACGCCACTTGGTACATTCGAAGTAAGAGGGCCGACCCCCGATAAAGGAAATGCTGTTAAGAAGAAGAAAAAAACGAAAAGCGAAACGTACGGCGTACTCACCATTTAACTCATTCCTTACCATGGTATTATACATGATACGCAAATTGAGTGTTTTTTGATGATTTATTTCTGGGCAATTTTTATCCGAATTGCTGTCGAGAATGGATTTTTAGTAAAGTTAGTTATTCAATTACTTGAGAAAAATAGTCCGACAGAGATGAAAATAGATTTTGTTATTATTTTCTTGCTTCGCGGAAGGTCATGCAAAATTTTTGCTCAAAATGGCGGACGGAAAATAAGACATCCCGTCGAATTTGTTAAAATTGGCCTCTTTCCTCCTTCCTGATTTGAATTCTAGTTCCTAATTGGTGTTCTTGGATAGTCATAGTCACTCTATCTAAAGCAATTGAGTTTGTAATGAATTAATGCACAGAATTTAAATTCAGTGACTGTTAAGACGTGTGTTTGACAGAGGCTCCCCGCGCCCCCATATGAGATAATTTTTTTTCTTTTCAAAAAAATCATCTACTAATCTGTAGGAAACTAATCCCAAAATATGAACATTCTATCTCAAGTATTTCTGGTACATTGATTGAATGGGTTAATCTTGGCTTTTACTGGTACTCTATATTAGCTTCGGGATTGCTTTTTAAGTGTACTGGCTTGCGAGATTCTGGTGAAGATCTTCAACAGAGATTCGGATCTAATGCTTCACTTAATTTGCTAAACGAAGCTACTGCTCTACACTGCTCGCACACGGTTGCATTTTTAAATATGTTGCTAACATGAATTATAGTCTTAAAGTGAAAATCGTCTTGCTAGCGCCAAAATAATACAGTTCAAAGGCCTTGCAAATCGTAAAAAAAGCGGAAAAGTTATATTGGTCTTTTAAGGTAAATTAGCGCATTCCTCTATCTCATAAATTCGAGCATTTCGCGAATTCCCCTTCTCCATTGTCGCTTTATAAGCTTACACGATTATTTTGGACAACGACGTGAGAACTAATTGATGTGTCAGTGAGGTGCTTCAAAAATCATACAAATCATTGTTTTGAAAATAAGAAGAGGGGTTAAAAAACTTCTTCATTCTCAAAAAAAAATCGCAAGTTCAGGAAGTGTGAAATTTTAAAATATAGCTCCTGAATTTTATTTACTAGAAACCTCAATACCTCTTAGAATAGCATCCAGTGGTAATTTAATTTCTCAGCGTTAATTGATTCATTTCCATTTACTTCATCAATTCCACAACCAATTCTTGCAGATTGCCCGCGATATTTGACTGCGTCGGATTTATTTCGAACACTCAGTGGAATAAACACAAATCATTAGTTATGATATTTCAAGCGTCAGACGCGAAATTATCAACAAATACTGCGTTGGAAGAACACTTGATGGAGGATTCTTCTATCGCAATGTGATAAATCGTACAAGAAACGTCCGACTTTCCACTCTTCGGGGTGAAGGAACAATATAAAAAATAAGAAAAACAAAGTCTCGAAGCGAGAGAGAGGATGTGAAAAATTATATCCTGCAAGTGAAACAAATTAATTCTTCTGTGTGAGCATTAATCGAGCACATATTTTATTCGCTATCGCACTCGATCTCCCATAGCCTCTTTCCCCCACGACTCCCATCTAAATTGCAGCCCATCGCGAACTTGTGAAATTGATGGAAAGCTCCTCAAGCCTCAGTCTTCTTGGGTCCTCTATTGGATTTTGATTAGAATTTTGCGCCAGAGAAAGCCCTGGAGGTGATATGGGGAACATTTGGGGCGGAGACCACATTTAAATATCACAAAACTCTTTGTTTCTTCTTCTCAAACTGAGTGAGTGCAAATACATTCAGTCAAGGGGTTAAGAACATCAACAACTGAGTTGGATATATGAGAAAGTGTTGATAATTTACATTTAATTAAATGTAATGAGCAGTGGATCGAACACAAACATTTTCTTTGCAAATAAATCAGCCTGGAAATGCTTTGTAATTCATTGTATAGGAAATAAGGGTTGATTTTACACTTGTTTTTCTAGAGAAATGTCATAACACTGAGAGAAATCCGAAAAAGTTAAAATAACATTCCGAAAATGTTAATTTTACCCTGCAGTATTGATTCGAAATCGGTGTAAATATAACCCTTTTTAGGTGTATTAGGGGTTAAAGTTACCCTTTTCCATGTTAATTTTATCCTTAAAAAGGTGTAAAATTAACATTAAAAATGTTGATATATTTTTACACCTAAAAAGTGTTAAATTTATGAGGAAAAAAGTTAATCGCACCCCTGTTTTTTTCTCAGTGAAGGTTAAGGCTCTGTAGTCGACTATTGGTTAAATAATTTCGCTGGCTAAGTTGAGGAACCGGCCGAGTACAGGGCCTTTACTTTAATTCAGCCTTTTGGTTCAGTTTATTTTTTGCTAAAAACGACCAGAAATAGCATTTAAAATAGCAGCTACTTTCGTTTTCGAACTACACATACTTTTGATTTTATGATTGAAACAGGTGTTGATTTTACACATTAATCTATCACGATTAGGGCTTAAGATGTTTATACAGTCAAATTCGTATATGATAATTTAAACCACATATCATACTATTCAAAGAAACCCATAATAAGATATTTTGGAATGTATGCTGAATTCTATCGTACTGATAAAAATTTCTTGTGCTTTTAAATTCAGGTCAGACAAGACAAAGAGTTATGGATTCCATAGATCTATGACTATGCTGGATTAATTCAAAATTTTACTTTTATAAATCATTAGCGGTTCATTCTGTTTTGAAATTAAACACCATCGAGAATGAGATTAAACTTCTACAAGGAGTTCCGTTTTAAGTGAAAACAAATTGAAGGAATTTTATATGAATTGCCTACTATTGGGGGCACACTTATAAAATAATTTTTGAAATTCCCCTAAATGTATGAAAATATTTTTCACACTGTAAATTTGAAATAAATTTCTTATGAACCGTTGGTGCTGAAAGGAAGCTGAAAAATTGGCGCCGGAAATATTTTGCATACATCACGGCGTTTTCGTAACTTATTCCAAAGACCTCTCCAATGGGTATGCAATTTTTCTGTGTCACTGGATTGAATTCGCAGGCTTTTTTCTGTCCTGAGAATTTCTTTGAAAGCGGAACTCCCTGTAGTTTGAAACTTTCTAACGTGATAGATTCACACTAGAAACACTGCAATTGGACTGCAATTGTGTCTCAGTTTAAGTCGTAGGTCTATTTAGTACATTATATTGAACAGATTTTCTCTATAGAAAAGAAATGCTCAAAAAATCGTAGAATCCACTAAAAAGTTCGTAAAATTTGTAATTTTTCACAAATATTGTTCGTAACATAGGAATTCACTTAACAGAAAAATGTTCGTAAAATGTTGTAATTTGGTCGTAAATTTTTGCTAGACAACGAAAATGTACAATAATTAAATGTTTGTAAAAGAACAAAAAATGCTCGTCAATTGATTATGTTACGGACAAAGTTTATGAAAATGTACAAAGACTTGAGGTTAAAATTAAAAAATGTAGCAACTCGAAAACGATAAGGACTATTGAGAATAAGAGATTAAGGGTTTGCAAACTGCTTTGCATTGGTAACCTATTATTAATAACCAAATTATTTTAAAGTTTGTTCCACTCAAAGTATGAAATTTTTTTTAGGTTATGTTCAGCATTGCCTTTAAAAACATTGAAAACTTTCCAAAGTAACCCTCAAATATATGAGGAGCTCGGAGCAAAAAAACGCTATTTTAATAGGTAAATGCATACGACTTAGAGTTTTTTTTGCTCCGAGCGCCTCATATATCATATTTCTCTCCCTCATAGAGAGTTTCAAAATTTTCATTACTAACCAATTTTTTGCATTGACCATACAGGTTATGTAGAACAGTTTATTATCACATAAATGTTACTTTTGTGAATCTGTCACGTGTAAACTTATTTTTTCAATTAACAACTGACAATTAAAAAATGAGGCAACTATTCATATAAGAAATCGCAGTTACGTCGAAACGACTGATTAGATATAAGAAGCATCTGGAGTGAAAAATATATCTTCTTATTTTAAGGTTATGTCTAACATAACCTCTCAAATATGTATCTTCAAAATAATACAAGAAAATTCAAAGTATATTTCATGCAATAGTACTCTTTTTAACTGTCTGATACCTATCAAGATAAGATTATTTTTATCTTAGATTAGTATTGGTATATTATCTCTATTTTGAGGTTATATTCCAAATTTGTAAGCGATTCAAGTGTGTAGATAATTATAAAGTAGTTTCAAGGAGTACACCTTTCTAAAGTTTCTTTCATAAACTGAATACTATAGTTTCTTCTCCTTTTCTATTATATTTTGTTGTTGAATATTCGATATAGTATTTAATGCTTAATAAAAAAAGTAATTAAATACTAATTAACAAGTAATAATATTGGTGGAACAACGTTCCGTAGAGAAACTTATAGAGAACGCAAGAGAAGTTCGGAACATTCATTATTACTTTTTCTTGTATAGGGATGTCAATCAAGTGCAATGAAGCAGACTGGATCCAATTCGAAAACCTTAAATGCCAGAAAAATTTCTTGTGACCTAAAGGGGATTCGAACCCGGGACACTTGATTCATAGAGCGAGTGCTCTCTGATACAATGTGCAATGTGAAGAATACATTTCCTTATAACAATGCTTTTGAAGTACAATTTCGTTTTGATAAGAGATCGCGTAGTTTTCAGCGTCCACTGCCGTCTTAGCGTTGGTAAACAACCTACAAAAATGGAGAAAAAGCTCTTCTCCAGGTTGAATATTAATAAAAAATGCCAAAGGAGAGGGTGATGTAATTTCACGGATGAATTATTTTCTGAAATACTCATTTTTGGAACAATAAATAATTATCTAAAAGTCGTCGGTTGGATCAGCAACTGTGCTAACTGCATTTTCTTTGTGTCTGCATACGTCGCAAACTGCGTTAAAGTACCACACCCTTCACTACCACGGGGATAAGAACAAGTAGATGTAATCGTTATACTACTACCCCTACTGTCCATTGAGGTTAAGCTCCCAATAATTCAGTGACTGTAGCGCTACTAGCGGAAATTTATTGAAGCATCCATGTTATCAGACCTTCATTATTGGAATCCCAAATTGGAAATAATTGTGCAACTAAATTCTGAGCTACTGAAATTATGCTAATTTGTGCCAAGGCAATCAAATGCTTAAACCAATACACATTTCAACCCTTTCAATCTCTTTCTTGGGGTTATTCACACCTTGTCCTCTGCCAATGAAACAATTTACATAGGTCGTCGATGCAGAAGGAAATTGAAATGTGTCTCAAGTGTGGATCTTCCTTTTTGTCAGACTGAAAATGACTCTGGGTACAAGAATAAGATGTAAATATTGCGTGAAAGTGATACAAAGAGTGCAAATATGAGGGTGAATTGAAAAATGGGAATTGATGCTTTGGAAGAAGAAGTGCCAAATGCGTCATTGGCTTACTGAGAAAATTGCACAGTGTCTCTTCTCTCCATCTGGATTACCATTTGAAGTTCTTGGCTAAAGTTTCTCTGGGTAACGAAATGGGACATTGAGTGGATTTGCAATCATTCGCACGATGCATTTTGAGTGAGTCTCAGGGTGATTTCTTGTGGCATGTCCTTTTGAGTATTTATTTGCTTCGGGGTTTTGCTGATGGTGAATTTGTCCCCTGGAAGAGAAAATTTGCAGACTGATCTCCTAGAGACAATTGAGTTTGCTAATTGCTATTTTTTCCACGTGTCTTATTCAATATGTGACCACGCATTGACGGCATTCCGTGACGATTTTTACTTTTAAATAAATATCGATAAGCTGCCAAGAATCTGTGCAGATGACTGAGCAGCATCATGGTCAATTCTTAAGCGCAACCTTGCTTATCTCCCCATAAGCCAAGAACTGGTTCAATCGACTTGCTCAACATGCAAGAAGTGCATCCACATCTCTCTGGATTGTACGTGAAAATTTCGAGCAACCAGCTCCGGAGATTTCAGTGAAAAATTTCTCAGTTGGAAAAGTCTGTCTGATGTTAACAATCTCCACGCATCTTCAATTCACACGCAAGATAATCGATGGCTTTTTTTCCGTATCAAGTCACATCGTCAATTAATGGGTGCAAAGAGGTGTCTGCTGGGATGGTTAATAAAGAATTTAAAAGATCATCCATTCGCAATTGCAGAATGGCAGCTCCAGCACAAAGTGCTTCAATTAGCACATGTTGCAGATTCCTAAATTACCAATTTTATTGCACAAGTACCACTTAGTGTTCAAGCTTATATCACTTTATCCCCGGTTCGATGGGAATTCTGTGTGGGATTTTACACTGTGGTTTTCGGGGGCGAATGGTCGAAATTTTATTAAAATTTTCGATAATCTATTTGCATACTGAAAAATATTCTACCATTCAAGTTATAAAAATGTTGCAAATAACCGTTGGAAAATTGAAATTTCGAAGTTTACAATGTAGGCATATTGTCCCAACTCCCGTGAAATTCCCTGCGTGGAGAAGTAGTTTCGACTTCGGTCCAGAACCAGACCTAGGTGGGGTACGGCAGAGTATGACAGTGTAGTAACGGCAAGTAGGTAGAAGTCAGTAGTGTAGCGTGCGTGAGAAGGGTCGCCCCACATTGGTCGGAACCGGTTCTTCTAATTTAGGTTTTATAGAGTAACAATAAACCTGCCGGGGTTTATTGTGCAACAACAAAAATATTTTCGAAAGTTTTATTTTCGAAAATGGTTTTCGAACTACAGTGTTCGAAACGTGTTTAGATCTTATGTTGCTAAGTTTGTTGTAGATTCTAAAAAAGTAGTTTAAAATTTTACTGTTATGGCTCCGGCACACCTTTTAGATCGGGAAAATTTCCTGAAGTCGAAATTCGAATCTTTTCTTTCTCTCACTGTAAGAATGAGAGTCATAATGCATATGACTATCTTATTCTTTCGCACTCTTCTTCTTTTAAATATCACAACAAATTCAATTTACCTCAATCGAATTTGGAGTGCGAAGGAATGAGATAGACATACGCAAAGTGTGTGACAAGGAAAGAGTTTCGGATTTTGATTTAATGCAATTTTCCTGCTCTGCACGATGTGACAGAACCATTAATCCCAAAATTAACTTTTTCTATTAAAATAAAATTTGAAAGTTTTGGCGTTTATAGTATTAAAGTCGTCATCAAAATATTAAAATAAAAAATACGTTTAGTAATATATTTAATTACTTTAAAAATTATATTACTTACTGAATAGTTTACGGACTATTTTTGTTACTGACAACTTTAAAAGAAAACTGATAAAATAATATTTAAAAAATTGTAGTGGATACCATTTGTCTGGTGATTAACACCATACGGTATCTGGTGGAATTTCCTGGTACTAAATTTTAGTACAGTTGTTGTCTGTCGATTTTACAATTTATCAATCATCAAAAGTCAAGTCATCGCAATTCTTTTCTTTGTCAAGTCCTTCTGAAAGCATCAATTGAAGTCAAGGTTAAGAAATCTACGATTATCTTTTGAATTTAATTATAATTTATTTTGAAAAGTTGTGTAAAGGAAGGCCAAATAATTTATCTAGTGAATAAAGAATTTATATCAGGAAAACGGATCATTTTTCGCCGGATAAAGATTAATTATCAGTATTTACATTCAGGTATCTGGATTGGTTATTCTCTGAGAAGTATCACAGGACTCTCTACTTGACACAGATTAATTCTATACAGGTAACTTTTAACTAGTCTGCCATTAGGAGTATTTTTGGGAAATAGTTTTTGAAATACCCCGAAATGTATGCAATTTTGTACGCAAACAATTTTTAAATTATTGGAAATTGTTTTTTTAAAGAACAAATGCGACAATTGGACAATTATTTTTTAGTACACAGCTGTTTTCATGTGCTTCTGTGCTATCGATTTTCCTTTGTATTTGTTCGTGTCTCGACTTCTTTCTCCAGTCATCGTCGTGTTCTAACCACACTACATTCGTGACAGGAACCGACACAAAAAGTCGATAACACAGAAGCACATGAAAAAAGTCATGTACTAAAAAATTTTCAGGAGAAAGATTTTCCTTTTTCATTTTTCATTGGAGTAGCACCATAGAGCTATTCGGTAAATTTTTTCTGTTCTGAAAATGTGTATAGTTTCTAGATCCTCTGTTTTAGTATATTTATGTTCGCTAAATCGTAGGTACTTATGTTCATTTACTAAAAATTAATCATCTACAGATTACTTATAGAACACTACAAGCCATCAAAATGACGTTTCTTAAAATAAAACAGGAAATATTCCTCCTGAAGATTTTTTTAGTACATGACTATTCTTATATGATTCTACCTTATTGATTTTTTTATATTGGGTGTTGTCACGACTGTTTTCCACAGTCCCGGTCTTGTTCTAAAACCACCAAACATTCATGACAGTAAGCAACATACAAAAAGTCGATTATGCAGATGCAGAAGCACATAAGGACAGTCATGTGCTAAAAAATTTTCGGTAGAAAGATTTCGTCTTTTAATTTTTCAATCGAATAACACTATATGGCCATTTCGCTCTGCTTTTTCCGGTCCCGAAAATGTGTAGTAGATTTGTATTCCATAACGCCTTAGCAGCCATGTGCATCACTAAAAATTAATCACCTGTAGATTACTTATAGAACACTACAAGACGACATTTGTAAAATTAAAAACGTGAAATTCTTCTACTAGACATTTTTTAGTACATGGCTGATTTCATGTGCTTCTGCCTTATCGACTTTTCTTTGTGTTAGTTCCTGTCACGACTGTTATCTCCAGTCCTCATAGTGTTTAAGACCACCAAAATTGTGACAGGAACCAACACACAAAGTCGAGTATGCAGAAGAAAATGAGAACAGTCATGTACTAAAAAAATGTACAGAAGAAAAATTTCTTCATTTCGTTTTTTATTGGAATAGCACCATTAAGAATGCTTTCAGTTTGACAAAAGATTTCTGCAAAATAATACAGAGATTTTTTATATATTTATTATCTTTATTTTGAAGAATGAATGGATTTCGAAATCACCCATTTCAGTTTTACTTTGGCATTTCAATCAATAGCCAGTCATAAAAAGTTATCTGAGATTCTTTACAATCTTAGCTTCTGTGATCCGTTTTAAATTTAAATTGTGGGTTTGTCCTGATTAATTTATTGAACTTCAGCAATAAATTACAGAAACTGGAATTCCCAACTAGTTCAACAATGTGTCCTAAAATTTGCCAATACGATTAAAGTTTAAATAAGAGGCTTATATATCCCACAATTATTGAGCTATTGACCCCTGGATTTTCGGATTTTGAATCAGTGTCCAATAAATGCGATAAAAGGCGATATTTGCAACATTGAATTAACGGAAGCAACAGAAAACTTTCCCACAAATTCCAACTTTTGTTGGGACTGTAACGTAATATTTTCATAGCTGTCGAAAGATATCGAAGATGATGAACGCAGAGAGATAAAATCACATCACTTTATACTTCAATTGAGAGTGTCCCTGCGTTGGAAAACACTCAAATCTTCGAGTAAGCATAAAATTCAATTGAAAATGACTCATAAAGTAATTGCGATATAGGAGTTGTATTTATAGTTTATTGATTTTTTCCTCAGCCGTAAAATCTCCATGGGACCCGATGTCCATTTTCTGGACGAAGAATTCATTTGTAGTGATTGCGATATTGCCACATATGAACAATACTTGAATTTTATGAGGTAAATTCACTGACTTTTTGATTTATATGACGAGCAATTGTAAATAATTTGTGCTTTATGTGAAGAACTCATGGTCGTAAAATTAGTATGAATGGAAAATACTTAGTTCGCTTTTCATTTCTTCAACACTACTCTTCGTTTGTTTACTACCGCTCATACTCTGGTGTTTCGTTGCTTTTGAAAATAATCAAACAGAAATTCTCTCGATTGCAATCGATAAACAAAAAGAATGGTCAGTGACTTGTAAGCTGCAAGACTAATATTGATATTTTATTAAAACACGCAGTTCAATTCAGCAATTAACCTTTCATTTTTATTAAGTTCCTTAATGTTGCTTTTAAAAGATGATTAAAAAAAGTAATTTAGCTAATAATGAATAGGATTTTTATATAAACGGATATTTATTAAAATAAAAAATTGCTCTTTTAGCTAGTAAAGTAAGTACAGTGGGTGTCAAAAGTTTGTTGCTTTATGTACGTTCGGGAAACCAGGTGGAAAAAATGATACTTTTTAAATTTTTGTTTTTGCAAATGAGTTGCCTGTAATCCATAGATCCTATTTATGTATTTAATAAAAATTAATATATTTTATTCCATATAAAATATAATTATTTTCGTAGAGTTGATCACTTTTCATGAGTCAAAAGTTATTCAAAACAATCAAAAACATGCAACAAACTGAAGTTATGTTATTTACTTCAAAATATAATCGGGTTAAACTTTGGACATTTTGATTTGCTTTTCAAATGAGGCAACAAACTTTTGACTCATGAAGAATGATTAGCTGGATGGAGTTATAAATATTTTTTAATTGAAGCCTACTGAAAAAGATTTATTTTACCGAATTTTGATTTTCAGTAGAACTTAAGTGCAAGAAGAATATCTCTGAATCTACTCAATATGTATCTGACGAGTCCTACGTAGTTGCAGCTCTTCCAGTGTTCGACAGAGAATTCGTTTCTTTTCAAAAGTCTCTTTTCAAAAATTCGAAGTCTTTTATTTTGAAAAGAAACGAATTCTCTGGCGAACACCGGAAGAGTTGCAACTAAATATCTTTGATTCGATGCTGGTTAAAATTCCGAAAAGCCAAAATCCCAAATGGGCCAGAATACCGTATAGCCAAAAGCTCAAATGGACCAAAAACCCGACAAGTCAAAATACCGATAAGCCAAAATCGAAAAACAAAATCCCGAATGATCAAAATCCCAAAACGAACATAATTATGCAGAAGGTAATGTATGTGGTATAATTTCTCAAACCACTGAAAATTTCCCTTTGCGTCCAGCAAGCGCGGGTGAAATCCTGGAAATAGATATGACACTTTTAAGTATTCGGGATTCTAGTTCTTTCAAGATTTTGGCTTTCGGAATTTTAGTTTTCTTGATTTTTACTCAATCTGAATTTTGACTTTTCAGGATGTTGACCTATTCGAGATTTTAACTTTCGTGATTTTGGCGTTCGGAATTTTGATTTTTTTTGGATTTTGACTTTCGAGATTTGAGCTTTTGGAATTTTAGTTTTTTAGGATTTTTATCCAATCTAAATTTTGACTTTTCGGGATTTTGGCGATTGGTTTTTTGGATTTTTCAGTATTTTAGCTTTCAAGATTTTAACTTTTGAAATTTTGACTTTTTGGAATTTTTATGAAATCTGGATTTTGGCCCATTTGGGATTTTGAACTTTTCATCATTTTGGCGTTAGGGATTTTGGCATTCGGGATTTCATCCGGGATCCCTTTGAATATCTAAAAAGAAATTGCTGATTGAATTTTAGGCGCCAAAGTCCGAACGATAGTTTGGATATTGAAATATTTAATCAACTTCATATTCCAAGATCATAAAATAAAAAAAAAATCTTCAAATCCTTATAATTTTTATTTTGAGTTTTTGCCTTTAAAACTGTCAACTGATGTAGGTTACCGGATGAAAGCCTATTGTTTGACAACATTGTAAGACTATCTCTGATCAAAATTCGTTTTATGATTAAATTTATGATATTAATCCACGAATCTATTATTGCTTTTTGTCACTAAGGACAAGACTAATTGAGCAATATTCCTTGACTGATAATGGCAGGGGGTAAACAGGTCTGCCACTCACGGTTCACTTTGGATGCCGATCAGTGCGATCCTGGAGTCTGATCGGCGCGTTCTGCCGATATACCATTCACGGTAGACTCACTGGCTATACTTATTCACCCTCTGGATAATGGTTTCTGGAAGCTTATTGCAACATATTGTTGGAGAGTGTTGAAAGATTATTGCAGTCATCGCTGGCCGAAATTCGTTTTACGAGTAAATATCTGTCTATTAATCCCTGAAACTATTTTTGAATTTTTGTCACTTACAGCAAAAGATAAATTGATCGAAGTTCCTTAAGACTCTCGCGTGATAATAGTATCAGGAAGATTTAAGGAGCACATTGTTCGACGATGTTGAAAAAAATTAGCCATACATTGCTTATCGTAATTCTTTTTGAGAGTACATTGTCACCTTTTTGTCGGTAAAGATAAAATACAAATTGGGCGACATTCTTTAACAGATAACGGTTACCGGAAGGTTGTAAGAAAGTCATCGTTCGACGAAGTTCAAAGACTAAGCAGAAGTTGCTGATCATAATTCGTTCTCAGGGTAAATTTTTATCTATTGATACACAAAAATGTGTTTATATTTTGTTGATCTTACCTTTTAAAATCGAACGGCGTTCCTTGAGACTGTCGGTTATAATGGTTATAGGAAGGTTATTAAGGAACTAATCATTTCACAAAATTAAATCCTCAGTTAAAGCTAAAAAAAATCAAACCTAAAAATTCTTTTATGAAAAATTCCACGTCTGGCTATAAGGTAGTCACTGTTTCTAGGCATTCCTCTTTGATTCCCGTCCTATAGGGCATGAATGAATGAAAATGCTGTAAATTCAAGAGATCAATGTCCCTGGGGCCGGAAGAAAAAACTATTTGTGCATACATTGGGGCCATATGCGTGTGTAACATGATGATGAAAATTCAAAAGAAAAAGAAAAATCTTGCAAGAATTGTGTTTTCCTCCATTGGTCCGTGAAGGTTCTATTTGGGGAAAAAGAAGCTCCGAGGATTCAATTGAGCGTACAAAATGGTCTATCAATAAATTCTAGAAAGGGCTCTTTTTCCTTGTCTCCGAGGACATTTATCAGCCAACGGAGTTCTGTGGGCGTTGATAAAATAATAAAATTTGAGCAAAATACCAATTAGGATGGCCAGACAGAGTTCGCAGCATAAAGAGATTCTCTGCAAAACCTCAGCTCGTGAATTTTAATCCCCTAATTACATCTTTTCAATTCATACACTTCTTCCTCTCACCAAGTTCTTGATCTTTCAATCCACAGCAGAACTTTTCAATGTATTCACGAAAGTTTCTCTTCAAATTCTCTGAAACTTTCATTGAACTCTGTTGAGCTTTTTTGCGGTCGTGGCGCCAATTAAAACAGAAAGAGTCTTGAAAAGCTCTTCCATTCAACAAATCAATTGCAACATGTTCGCGAAAACGCACAAAAAAATGACCAACAACTTGAAGAACACATAAGAATAGACAAAAAAGGGAGAATTTCATTAGATCTCGATGAAATCTTCAATCATTCGGATTTATTTATTTATTTTTTCGTCTTCTGGGAGAGGGATGGTCCAATTGATAGCAAATAAAAATAGAGAGATCGAGGCAAAAGATGTCTCAACTTTTTTGTGTTCGCCTCAGAACCATTTTCAAATACATCATCGACTTACAATCTTTCTTCTACCATGAACACAGAGTCAAATTCTTTCATTTCACCATTCTTCGTGCAATCCTTGTTTCTCCTCCCGAGGGAGTTCAATCGAGGATGAATGGCGTTCTTTTTTCTATCCGGCTCTTATTACCTTATACGTACACTGATAGAGTTGAAAATCTTAGAAACTAGAGAGCAATTCTACAAGAGTTGATATCTCTAGAAGAATTTAAATTCAGGTTGTTCCTGTGACTGTATTAAACAAGTCTTCAACGAGCTTCAGACTTAAGGTTTACCATGGCTTAATTTCTCAATTTTTTACCAAGCAAAACTTTTAGGAACATTTTATCCTAGGGGTAAAATAGACTCAGGATGATCCTTTCGAATATTTAGCCTGTAAAATTTGTCAGTTGGGAGAAGTGGGGTACTTTTAAATTGGGCAGCTTTAATATTGAGTTTTTTCTTCTATTTTTAAGCACCTTGCCGTGATATTATTTAGCTGAATAAACCCATTGTGAAGCTAAATTAAATTATGATAAGACTTAACTTTTTTTTTTAGAAATAGGACAAAAAAAGTAATTTTTTAAAGGTATCCCATTTTAAAGGTGCCCCACTTCCCCATTATATAGAATTAACATAAAGGAAATTAATGAAAAGAAACTGTAATATAGATGATTCAAAGCTCTTTCATGATAAAACACCATTTTTTCCTTGATTTTTTTTGAGTTCCAAAATTTTAATTTTAATTTATGTTCATAAACATATAAAAGTATAACATTTAAACTATATTAGCCGTACTCACTATGGCGTTGTTATCTCGTAATCTCCGTAATCTGTTATCTTGTTATAATTTTTCATTTATAAAATACATTACGAGAACATAACGAGATAACGAGATAACGATATTACAAGATAACAGCGCCATAGTGAGTACGGCTATTATCTAAAATTTTTATTTAAAAGTCTTAAAAATTCAGCCATTGTTACTTGATTTTCAGAGACCTTTTTTGAAAAAACATACTTCTCAGTAGACAAGATTTCTCTCAGAGTATTCATCTGACGTCAAAATATTAAACATTTCACATTGAATGAAAATTTCTCGAAAATGTTTATTGTCTTCCATTATTCTACTCAAAATCTACAATTGACTCATACATTTTGGAAAAAAAAGTTTCACGTGAATGTGTTATAAATTTTAAAATTTTGCAGACCGTTATTACGTTACCTACATTGAGAAAAAAAGAGGCTACGTTTAACTTTTTTTCGTCATAACTTTAACACTTTTCGAGTGTAAAAATATATCAACATTTTTAATGTTAATTTTACGCCTTTTGAGGGTAAAATCAACATGAAAAAAGGGTAAGTTCAGCCCACAATACACCTAAAAAGGGTAATATTTACACCGATTTCGGATCAATACTGCAGGGTAAAATTAAGATATCCGGAATGTTATTTGGATTTTTTCAGATTTCTCTCAGTGTACCTAGGAGATGCTGAACGCTGAACGGTGCTCAGAACTGGGTAAATGCCGTATCATAAAGGTTTTTATGTTTAATCGTATACTTCATGTAAGTGACGCATATGTGGCAAGAAGTTAGCCATATTGTGTTGTGTGCTATTATGAAGTATTTCTTAGCTTAGATATGAAGTTACATCACAGTAAAAATCAGGTTGAAACTTCCAGCTAAACTCCCAAATATTCGACAAAAAAGTTCATATTCTTTCGAACGAAAATCGTTGTAAAATTCTTCTTTTTTTTTGGAAAATGAACCAGTGAAACAGCGGAAAGTTTATTATTCAATTCTTTGAGTGAATATTATCGTAGGATTATCATACGTAATGGCCCAAGCAGCATTTTCTTCTCTATATTGCCTGTTATTTTGCGTCTTGCAGGGACACTTACTTAACTATTTTTATTATTATTTGTTAGGTGGCAAAATTTGAATTACCCGCCACCTAGAATTTCCCTCATAGTCAGCGCACAATGACTACCGTGACTACCGGGCGCTGACCATGAGGGAACCTCATTTTTCTATCCGTTACTTTCCACCCGACCTTCTTGAAGTAAAAACCACCTCTGTGAAAATTTTTATTAAAGTGAATTAAATATATCTGTTGAACCCAAAAAGTGTAGTTTTTCTACCACGCGTGCACCACGGGATTTGGCGACAATTCTGGGATTGGATTTTACTAAATATTCTTCTATTTCTCAGGTAAATCCCGTAACAATACACAACAGAACTGGCGACAATTCTGGGATTGGATTTTACTAAATATTCTTCTATTTCTCAGGTAAATCCCGTAACAATACACAACAGAACTGGCGATCGAGAATGGCTCAAGCTGGGAA
This sequence comes from Phlebotomus papatasi, assembly GCF_024763615.1. Classification (NCBI taxonomy): domain Eukaryota; kingdom Metazoa; phylum Arthropoda; class Insecta; order Diptera; family Psychodidae; genus Phlebotomus; species Phlebotomus papatasi. Next base: position 93,464,507 of record NC_077222.1, on the reverse strand, counting down.
TGATCCTCTGTCTGGGTTTCTTACCGCAATTGAGAAGCTCATAGATGCCAAGCTGAAAGAGGTTAAGCCAATTGTTCCGGAAGCCACATCATCAATACCTGAAGTGTCCATGGATGCCCTTGCTCGCTCCATAGCAGCATTTACGTTCTCTCCGGAGGACAATATGACCTTCGACGTGTGGTATTCCCGGTACAAGTCAACATTCCTGAGCGATGGAAGCAATCTCGACGATGCAGGACGTGTGAGACTCCTTCTCCGTCGACTGGACAATACTGCTTACTACAGATATGCCAATCTCCTACGTCCGATAAACCCAGCAGATCTCTCATTCGATGACAACATCTCGAGACTTTCCAAGTTGTTTGGAAAGGGAGAGTCTCTCTTCAGTCTTCGTCGGAAGTGCCTACAGCATGTGATGAAGGAATCTGAGGATTGGGCAGCGCACGGAGCTGCTATCAACAGTCTTTGTGAAGATTTTCGGCTAGGTGAATGCACGCCTGATCACTTTAAGGCATTGATCTTTTGCATCAGCATCCAAAGTGACAAGCATGTCTTTGTCCGGGAGCAGCTACTGACACGCTTGGAAACTGAGCCCTCAGACAAAATCAATTTGGGGTTCCTGATTGATGAAGCTCAGAGAATTTCCAATATGAAGAAGGATGCTCGTCTTGATATCACTCCTGCCAACGTCAGTGCTATCCGGAAGACGCCATCGCGACCCTCTTCACAGTCTGACCGCCCGCCTCGACCGTGTTTCCTGTGTGGCGGAATGCATTTCATCCGGGACTGCGTCCACAAAAATACGAAATGCCAGGATTGTGATACTGTCGGTCACAAAACGGGTTACTGTCCCCCTAAAAAGGGTCAGGAAGACAGCAGAGGAACCGCTGGAAAGCCCAAGAAGAGGTTCTTCAGGAAGAAGAAGAAGGCATCGGCAAACACCTATGCAGTTTTCACCGCTCATCCGAGAGGAAGAAAATTCTTGACTCCGCAGATTAACGGCCACTCAGTGGATTTCCAATTGGACTGCGCTGCGGATGTCTCGGTGGTATCCAGGAGTACTTGGGAGGTTCTTGGAAAACCTAACCTCTCAGAACCATCTGTTCATGTCAAAGATGCTCAATCACGTAGGATTCCCATCATTGGTGAGTTCCAATGTGACATTGTGCTCCATGGAAAGCAAGCTCGAGGTCGATGTTTGGTATCCGACAATGCCAAGACAAACCTGTTCGGGATAGAATGGATTAGTGATCTCGGATTGTGGGATGTAGCGCCTAGCGCCTACTGTTATGCAATTCAAGAAGAAATTGACACCACGAAGGCTGTCAAGGAGATCCAGGAAGCTTTCCCAGACGTTTTTGGAACGGAAATTGGGAAATGCACTCGTGTCACAGCGACAATCCATCTAAAACCCGATGCCGTGCCTATCTTCCGGCCAAAACGCCCTGTTGCCTTCCATCTGCTGCCAACTCTCGACGAAGAACTGCAAAGATTGCAGGGATCTGGAATCATCACTCCAGTGGAATACTCCCCTTGGGCCGCACCCATCGTCGTGGCACGCAAAGCGAATGGCAGCATACGGATTTGTGGAGACTACTCTACTGGTCTCAATGAGTCCATCGAGATGAATAACTATCCAATTCCGGATCCAGATAGTTTGTTCAGCCGCATGTCCAACAAGAGTGTCTTTAGCCATATAGACTTGTCGGATGCATATCTACAAGTGCCCATGGATGAAGAATCGAGCAAATTACTCACCATTCATACTCCTCGGGGACTTTTCCGATTCAATCGGCTTCCACCTGGCATCAGGAGTGCTCCAGGAATTTTCCAGGAAGTCGTGGAGCGCATGCTTCAAGGAATTCCGGACGTGATATGCTACTTCGACGATATCTGTGTCGCTAGCGCAACTCCGGAGGCCCATTTCTCAACGCTGAAGAAAGTCTTTCAGAGACTAAAGGATTTTAATTTCCACGTCAAGCTCGAGAAATGTAAGTTCTTTGTCAATTCCATCAAATTTTTGGGCGTAATTACAGACAAAGATGGCCTGCGACCAGATCCCGACAAGACACTGGCTATTAAGCGAATGCCCGCTCCCACAAACGTCACTGAGCTGAGGAGTTTCCTTGGAGCTATCCAGTTCTGGGGAAAATTCGTGAAGAACATGAGTGATTTACGAACTCCTTTGGACAATTTGCTCAAGAAGGGGGTCAAATGGAAATGGACACCACAGTGTGAAGAAGTTTTTCGCCGTTTCAAGGAGATACTTACCTCTGATCTGTTGCTTACGCACTACGACCCAAGTTTGCCCATTATAGTTGCCTCTGACGCATCATCTCACGCACTGGGGTGCGTGGCTTATCACCAGTTTCCTGATGGCAGCATGAAGGCATTCTATCACGCCTCTAGACGACTGACAGACACAGAGACGCGATATAGCCAGATCGAGAAGGAAGCACTTGGAATTATTTTCGCTGTAAAGAAATTCCATCGTTTTATTTACGGCCGGAACTTCACACTATTGACAGATCACAAACCTTTAGTGTCTATTTTCGGCAGCAAAAAGGGTATTCCAATTCACACGGCTAATCGACTCCAACGCTGGGCACTCATACTATTGGGGTACGATTTCACGATCAAATACACATCCACCACAAGTTTCGGTCACGCAGACGTACTATCCAGACTGATTTCTAACCACAAACATTCTGATGATGACGTAATCATCGCTGGAATTCAACTCGAAGAATCATTTGACGAGATGGTTTTGACAGATGCAACATCTCCATTACCAGTGAATTTCCGGATGATCCAGAGCGCGACCAAATCATCAAGTGTTCTCCAGGAAGTTGCTGCGTACGTGAAAGGTGGCTGGCCTTCTTCCCAAAAAGCCGTGAAAAACAGGGAAGTCTCTCGCTATTATAAGATCCGTGATGCTTTGTCATTAATCCATGATTGTGTCTTTTACAGGGACAGGGTAGTGGTACCTGAACAGTTTCGGAGCAAAATCCTCACACAGCTACATGAAGCCCATCCGGGAATGTCACGCATGAAAGCCCTGGCACGCAGCTACGTGTTTTGGCCAGGAATTGATGAGGATATTGAGGAGAAAGTGCGCCATTGCTCCGACTGTGCCACTGCATCCCGGTCCCCTGTAAAGACCGATCTCGCATCATGGCCACTGGCTACCCGGCCATGGCAAAGGATCCATATCGACTATGCCAAGTACAAGGGAGAGTATTTTCTACTCATCATCGATGCCTATACCAAGTGGCCTGAGGTATTTCATACCTCTTCCATGACGACCTCACTGACCCTCCAGAAACTATCGGAAGTTTTTGCGCGTCTTGGACTTCCTGAGGTCATCGTCAGTGACAATGGGACTCAGTTTGTCAGCGGAGAGTTCCAGGAATACTGTCGCGTCAATGGAATTCAGCACCTTCGCACTTGTCCATATTCTCCATCGTCTAATGGGCAATGTGAGCGCTTGGTCGATACTTTGAAGCGCTCTCTGGAGAAACAGGCATCGCAGAAAATCGACATTGCTCTTCAGAGATTCTTGGCCAATTACCGTGTAACTCCTAACGAGTATGCACCATCAGGAATGTCTCCATCTGAGGTTATGTTTGGACGGAAAGTTCGCACAATCTTTGATCTCCTCAAACATCGTCCAGTGGAGCCCCTGCAGCGCAATGAGCAAATGGAGAGTGATTACAACAAACGTCACGGAACAAAACAACGCTCCTTCCGGAAGGGGGAGGGGGTATACGCCAAGACATACGCACAAGGAGGAAAGTGGAAGTGGACTCCCGGAAAAATCATTGAAAGGCGAGGATCTGTTACTTACAATGTTCGCCTAACCAATGGACTTCTCGTCAGATCTCACACAAATCAATTAAAGCACCGTTTTGTAGAGCCCGGGAATTCCTCTGACCAATCTTCTGCTGCTGTGCCTCTGTTCAATCACTCATCACCATCTCCACCACTTGCTCCTGTGCCAACTCGATCTTGCGTCACGGAGACGTTGGATCGCTCATCTCCCACAAAATCGCCTGTGAAGTCACCACAAACACCAGTCAAATCTCCAGTGCCTGGAGGTTCTCGTGATGAAACCTCATCCGAGGTGACTCCACCACGCCCTGCTCCAATCACGACGAACTCACGACACTCTTCACCACGATCAGCTGTCACTATTAGTTCGGACACACAAGACGATAGCGACACACTTGATTCGTCTAGTGGTGTCTCGGCTAATCCGGGACAAGAAGTTGCTCAAGAGGATGAGCTAACCCCCGCTGATTCTCCAGAACTCCCGAGACCCGAACACACACCGATGTATCGCCGTTTGAGGGCAAGGCCATATCGCATTAGCGATCGCTTCAAGGGTAAAGACTAGCTTTCCTTGAAGGGGGGAGGTGTTAGGTGGCAAAATTTGAATTACCCGCCACCTAGAATTTCCCTCATAGTCAGCGCACAATGACTACCGTGACTACCGGGCGCTGACCATGAGGGAACCTCATTTTTCTATCCGTTACTTTCCACCCGACCTTCTTGAAGTAAAAACCACCTCTGTGAAAATTTTTATTAAAGTGAATTAAATATATCTGTTGAACCCAAAAAGTGTAGTTTTTCTACCACGCGTGCACCACGGGATTTGGCGACAATTCTGGGATTGGATTTTACTAAATATTCTTCTATTTCTCAGGTAAATCCCGTAACAATACACAACATTATTGTTATTAATTGAGAATCAAATTTTCCATTTTCTTGGTTTAACAGGTTGTATAATCCTGTTTGTTATATTATGTAACCTGGGCATCAATCAATAACTTATTATTATTAATATTTAAGGAATTCAACTAGAAAATTTCCATTAATTTTTGCTATGTTTAGTGCATCTAAAACAATATTTTCTGGTATTATCAATTTAATGATTTAAGACAAATAAACTGAATAAGAACGTACGATATACTTGACAACTCTTAACCCAGCCTAATGTTCAAACTTCCCTAACCTTAAGTTTGTTCACGCCTTACCCTTATTAATAGACTGCTGCTTACAGATGCTAGTACTTTTGTTGCAAGGATAACTTTACGTTCTAGGCCCTGAAATAACTATCACCATCCTATCCTCAAGTCATCCTACTTGTTAAGACTTAGATATCGGAGGTTAAAGTTCCGCTTTCCTTAATCTGACCACGGCTAAGTGAATTCCCCATCAAGACACTCTATATAGGGGAAAGAGCGCTATCTTCGGACGATTTATGCTTCGCACAAATAATTTTTTTCTATGTATTATAAATGAATTTGGCCCATTATAATATTATATTTTAATAACTAGTCCGATGGCTCACATTTTCAGAAAAGAATTATGGGTGAAATCCGTAAAGAACATAGAGAAAACTTGAATTGTCCGAAGCTTGAGTCGTCCGAAGGTAGCGCGCTTTCCTGTACTGTAACATTCCAGCCAGAGAAAATGATTCTCAACTTTCAAATTTTGACCGTTGTAATTTTAACAGAGGAACTGATCTTTAGAAATTGTTCTGCTTTCTAGTAAGTAAATTATTATAATTTTACGAGTACTTCGTCCTGAAAGGAGTAAGCAAACCAGGGGGGTGACATTAGTTCTGAAAAATGCGACCGGTTTGAGTGTAATTTTTTCCCAGTTTTCGTACACATTTCACGAGATATCTCCAAAACTACGTAGGTTGCCAATTTAGGGTTTCCGGTTGCGTCTTCATTATTAAATTGGCTTTTATTTTGTATTAGTATTTTTTGCTAATTCATTCTACAATGACAGAAAACAGATAATAAACTCAAAAGTTTTTTCGGCTCGCTAGAAACATTTGGGAAACATAGGAAATGTCATGCCCCTGAAGCAAACCATATTGAATTTCCCATTGTACCCTGTATTTGTTTCAAGTAAGCCTGACTGGGATTTATAATAATTTAAGAAAGATGCAAGATGAAAAATTATAAAATAATTTTATCTGGAATCTCAACTGGTAATCGGTATCCATAAATCCTTCAACTCTGCAGTAAATCACTTGCTTTTTTGAAATTGATTCAATTGTAAAAATTCAGTGTAGTGTCAAATCCTTCAGCGGAATATCTTCATTGTGTGTCAGTGCACAACCCATTTTGTCAATCTCTTGTTCTGCAGAAGCACCTTATCACCTCCCACGTGATCCATCGTTGATGTTGTGAATGTCGATCAACTGGTGACATTTTCCTCCTGATCCATAAACAATAAGGGTTGAGTGGTATGTCGTCTAGACGCCCAAAACCGTGGTTTGACGCGCCATATGCCGTGGTTGGGAATATCTAGTGACGATTAGTTGTTTATCAATTGGGGATACAACAGGTGGCAATTGCACCCAATGACCCTGTTGCTAGAAGAGGTCATGCGGGGGTGATTTCTCTGCGCATTAATAAAGCAAAAGGTGAAGAAATTCCTTTGAGCGGAGGCGGTAATTGATGGTTGTTATGGAAATTGTAAGATGCAAAAATGACGATAAATCCTGAAAATGCTGCAGTCTTCAGACAATAGCACAATTTTCCTCTGGCAAAAGGGTTTATTTTAAGATTTTTAACTAAAGTCAAATCTTTTTTTTTTATTACCATCCAACTCCTTCTCATCACATTCAACTTGATTCTCTATTGCATTAGTTCTTTGCATTAAGTCTGTGGGTGCACTAATCCTGTGAATTGAATCAACGGAATTAAATTGCTGTAAAGGGGATTTCTACTTGACCAGTTGAGGGGATTTTTTGTCATGTTCATTTGGTCAGAGAGATGTTCAACAGACAATTTACAGTCACATTTCCACAGTAGAAAAACCCATGAAGGATTTTTTTTCCGAGACACCCCCGCTCAGAAATCAACCAAATGGAAATGGAAAGCATCGAAGAGAAATGCAGAAATGCTCATCTGGTTGGATTATTCATGGAAATTGGGTGTGTGTCAGTTTTAAACTGGCAGATTATCCACTCCAATAAAAGTGATTTTATGTTGCAATTACAGTTTCTTTCTGAATCTCTTTGCGATACAGCCAACAAGAATTTGCTGTGGGTGGCATGACATTTTTATATTTTTCTCTGATCTCTTAAGAGATATTCTTATGGTTGAAAACAAAATATAATGCAGTGCATAATGCACTTTTCCCAAGGTTAAGTTCACGTGTATTTTTATTAATTGAATTTTTTTGAAGAAATAAAAAAAACAGTTAAAACCTCTTTATGCGTCAAACTGCTCCAGATAGTGGTTTGAGATTTGCGGACCCCCTCCACATATGCCATGTTTAAATGACTTCCTTCAAGAATTTCACAAGTTTTTTTATTTGAAAATTGCATAAATCAATGTAGCTTTTATTAAAATTTAAGAAAAATAAATCAATGGAAAGTTGTTTGTTTTATAGAATATTCAGTTAAGTTCAATTAAGATCGATGATGAAAGCGCATTTATTAAATTTAAGATCTTTCTTAATTTAATATTTTTACAGTTAATAAAAATAAGATTTTTAGTGATCTCGTAAATTAACGTTCATGCCTTTGAATAATGTAAATTTATTTTACTTTTCCAAAGAGATTTGCGCATAATTATCACATAATTATAAATAATTGATAATAAACTAACGAATATTTATTAAAAATGTGTAAATTTCTTAGGAAAACTAAAATAAAATTCACATTATTCGAAGGCATGAACGTTCGAAGGGAAAGTACTTTCCCCTACTTTTTTACATATACTTTTTTCTAGGAACTGACGGAGAACTCCTTTTTTTTGAGAGAACACGGGGACCTACATATTTTTTCAGGGAACTTGAACCACTTTAATTGCTTGTGAATGACCCCTTATGTATGTATGTTCTAATTTCGGTATTATTTTAGTGAAAAAGGGTCAGTTAATTGATAACTAAAGCAATTAATATATAAATTATGAATTATTTCATTCCCTAAAATAGTAAAATAATCTTTGCAAATGGAAAATTAAGATGCCATGAATTATTTGGATATATTTTATCACTTTCGAAAATAAAGATTTTTAGTACGAGAAGTAAATATTTATTGAAATTGCCCTGTATTTCTTCAGATAGTCAATAATGAAGAGAAAGTAACAGAACATATTTTGTTTGAATATGATTCATATTCATTTAACAAGTAACTTCTGAAAAAAATTCAGCTGTATAAAACTGCCCCACCCTCTTCTAATTTAACATTTGTAAATATTTCCAATTTTGTGAATGTTTTAATCCTTTTGAGACGTGAGTTAGGGCTCGTTGAAAGGGTCTATAGGAATTTCTGAGTAGCTTGAACCGATTCCAATCGGTTATGAACCGATTATAAACCGGTAATGAACCAGTACATAACATTAGGTACATAAGGTATTTTGGGAAATGTTTTGTGTGATTTATGAATTTAGTTTAAATCGGTTGAGAACCGATGAACGGTAAATGGTGCGAAAGAACTTTTGAGACATAGAATTTAAGTTACAAGTCCGAGCACATCACAAAGCCTGGGACGCTTTGTCAGCCCTTTTAATGTTATACTTTTAAAGTCAAGTAAACAAATGAACAGTAAAAAGTTAAATTTGAATTATAAAATCAATGCAGTATTTGTATATCGCTTTTAGAAAAATGACAAAAATTAATTTCGTACTCATGATGGATTCGTTTTTACAGAGTTAAATTAAAACTAATCGAACCTTGATAAATTTAACTAAACTCAAAATTTTAAACCGAAAATTTTTAAATCTGTCTTTTTAATTCAGAGTTTAAATTCGAAAACTAAAAATTTCGAATTTTCTGGTTATAAAGAAACGACGGATTTCTCTGATTGTGACCGCTTCTCTGATAAATAAAAGTCTAATTGGAATACATTATCATGTGGAATTTCCATAGAAATTCGAGGATAAACCACCAGAATAACTGCCTTACGTTTTTCCGCGTGCAAAAAGATACTCAAACTTAAAATCAGAAAACGGCCAAAGTGTTAAGATAATAATTTTAATTTCACCCAAAATTTTATTGATTTTGAGTTGTTGACCTCTTCCTCCTTCAACATCATTTCTCATCCGAGTGATTTGATGATGTTGGACTTTCGAGATCATCATGGCAGTTCTTTAGATATCTTTCGAAGGCGAGGAAAGACATAACAGCTGTAAGGCACGCGCTCTGATTAAAATTAACCCATCTCAATCAGACGAAAGAAAACACTAGCTATTTTTGTTCAAACTCCTCTTGCTTGAAAAAAAAAAGAAAAAAGAAAGATATAGCTTCACGGGAGCAAATATTTATATTGAGACTTCATATTGTAGTCATAATTCCTTCCGAAGCGGAACAATCCATCATCGTGGAAGTCAGAGAAGGTGCGATACAATCTGCCCCTGATTTATGACGCTAAATCGCTAATCAAGAGAATTATGAAGTCGAAGCTCAGTTTGCAAGAATTTGACGCCACACCAGGCGTCTCCACTGCAACGACGCTTCAACTGCGATTTTTTTTCCACTCAATTTTTTGCAGATTTTTTTATGCAGATACCATGTGTGAGAATTTATTCATGTTTTTTGTCGCCTTTAAATGCTTTTTGTGTCATTTGGGATCTGTTTTAAAGTGAAATTGGGTGAGGCATGTGAACTGGGAAATTGATTAACGACACGGTTTTCAACTTGCAGTCACAGTAAAAAATGTGAATTTTTATTTTTAAAGACTTTAACTGTGATGTTTTACAATGTGACAATGAAGGTAATGCTTTATTTTTGACTTAAATTAAAATTTTCATTGCAAAATTTATACTGTCTTTTTTATTGATCGAATTCTACGAAGGAATTTGTGTTTCCCATCTTCCAAGAAGTTGCTCTTGATCTTATTTTTGCGAGTATCAAGCTTTAAGAAAAATAATAATATCAATTTTGTTTTGAATACGTATCCATATATATCAATTGTAAGATCTAGAGATCAAACGCTATGGGATAGCGACTTAGAATCAAAATATTAATAAATTAAATCATTATTAACAATCCTTAAAAGTAATGCATCTACTTTTAGTCCTAAGTAAAGAAGCTTTTACACAGTTTTGTTCCGAAGGTATTTCGCGAATGGTAAGTCGGCGGTGGATTGTGAAAAATACATAGCCTCTCATCCCTCTCATATTAACCAAATTGTATTCTAAGTAAGACATTTTTGATGAATTAATATTATACCTTTGTATTTAAATATCTATAAATAAATTTCTTAAAAAGCTTAACAAATATCAGAAATTACGACTTGTGGCTTACTCAAACTTCAAGCCCTATTCGAATGAAAGAAATTTTAATCTGGGGTGACATGATAACTTCTTTTCGATAGTAATCGATTGTCGATTAGGAAAAACTTAAACGATAGCCGTATTTTTTGTAGCTAATACAGATATTTATCAAGAGCCACATTCTAATAAGAATGTCACAATAAATGGCTTAATAATACATTAAAAGTCATCATTCGCTGAATCTACGAGATACAGATTTATTGATACTATTGATTCGGAAGTATCTAAAAGTTATCATTCCACGCCACATCTAATTATTTCAGAAGTACGTTCGCTGAAGTTTCCTTCAATTTTTAAAATATCTTAGAAAGCAAGTTTAAAGAACATTGAAATACATAGACATAAAACATCTGCTTAAAGAACATCTTAATTTTAGAATTTGAATTAAATTCTTTAGTTCCGTTTATTGAGATAACCGAAAAATTATTGTCTTGAAGAACTAAAATTATTTTTACGATAGAAAGGTAGATTGTTTGAATATCTTCTGAGAATCCTAAAGTTGTTCCCATTTACCGTTTTAGCCGGTGTTTTATAAGCAATGTATTAGGTTAGATTCTTAATAATCTCACCTTATAATCCTACCAAAATTTCATGTCGTTCGATCGAACTCAAACTTGGCCAAAATGTGTTTCATCACTTCCTGATCACGAATATATGGGTGGCTAAGTTACGTTCCCGTCCGTTTTATTTTTATCATCGTAATCCAAATAAAGATTTTTGACACAGAATAATAAATTAAACGTTAATACTCTACCGGGTGAGCTTATTAAGCCTGGTGCAGTTGCACTCTATGACGGCACACATGAAGAAGTGTATCGAAGAAGTGTATAGTCATCCCTATCAGGATTTTGAACATTCGGGATTTTGGCTTTCGGAAATTTGACCGGGACCCGTGGCAACATTGGCAGGGACGAAGACCAAATTTATCGGTCCTGATCCTGCTGTTGGAATATTCCCCCAAACGCAAAAAAATCATCATCAAAGATTTACTCACACCACACTAAACGGTCTGGGTTGCTACAGGGAACTGTCGCTTGTCCAGACTGTTTATGCCACAAGTGGACAGACAAAGACCGAAGTACCTGGTTGGATGCAAATGCTGCAAAAAACGGTCGTTTGCGAACCTTCTCACCGGACATTGTCTAAACAAACGCCTCTACAGATTGGGTACACTATAGCACGATCTGTAGGGGTTGTAACAATACAGAGGAAACGATCCTAACATTACTTATATGACTGTCCCAATCTCTACAATAAAATAAGAGTGCATCTGGGCAAAGCGGTGCACCCAAGGGTGCACCCTTGGGAAGAACTGCCAAAACTGAAGCCGACCTATAGGGTGACGGATTTATTTGTAGCCTGTTTTTACTTATGGCATCGTCGCAATTTTTGTCAGAAAATAATATCAAATATTTTTAATTTTGAGATTTTTCGGAATCATTTTGTGACATTGTAAAATGTAAAGTCACCCTAAAGGAATTTATCCAAAAGATTGGCTGGCTCACAGTACACACAACCATTAAACCTTAAACCAAGGGGTATAATGGATGGGGATGCATAATGGGCCCATATTGAGGCCTGGGTGCCAGATTGCGAGCTGGCGAGGACATGAAGCTCGCGGTTGATTTTGGAATCGTGGCTGGAGCTCAAAAGCTGGATGGTACATGTATAGACAATTTAAAAGGATCCGCATATCACCTTAAAATTCGTCCACAGACGCACAGACCCTAGAATTTCGAATAATTATAAATTTTGGGTTCATAACTAGATACCGTAGATGCGGGCGACTTTGCTCACCTAAATACCTTTCCTAAGCTTTTCTTTAGTTCCAGCCGTTCTAGCACTTAAGAATGAGTGAGAGACTATAAAGGCACCTAAAGATGATCTAAATATCATTCTTAAGTGATAGAATTTAAGAAAGGATTATGAAAAGAATCCGTAGAAGGAATGATTCTTATTATTCTTCATTCAAGGAATTTTATTATTTGTTCATTTCAATGTATTTATACTGGGTCATTTTGGTAATTTTTGTGTATTAATCGGTTTACACATTTAACTTTACATAATAATTTGTGAAAATGTCCATTCAAACACTTCAGTCATTTGCACAGAGCGGGACTCGAACTTACAACTGTAGCAGTCGAGTCAGGGATCTCACCGAAAATAACAAAAACGAAAATATTTTACTTTTTGTGCGAATGGTACCTAATAATGTTAAATATGATGATAAATTCCAGAAGACTTTAAAAAAGCGGTCTTTAGACTAGCGATTTAGCCCAGTTCTCAAAGGTCTCAAATTCTTAAATAACGAGCAAATTTTATTGCTTTTTGGGAACCTAATAAGCTGATAGGGTAAGTGTATCAAATTTCGGCATAGTTTCATGCAAGCGCCAATGTCTCAAGTTTTAAATGCAATATTATTAATACAAATTGAATATTTTTATTACTTCTTTCTAAGGAGTGCTGCTTGGAACCTTGTAGACAGTTTATCGTAATTACTTACTCTATAATCATTCTTAATACATTTTAAAATAAATAAAAATGTTGACATAGCTTTAGTGCCTTATTTCGGTCACCTTCATTCTCATAGTTCTTTGCCCATCGGGAATTCTTCAAATGTCTTTTTCACATCATCTTGTTTGTCGAAGCTACATTTTTAGTTATTCCTTTGCATTGTATCTCTAGGAGTATGTAAAAACCAAAAATTCATGAAAATTCGAGGAACGAAAAATGTGGCCGGAATTGCAAGCTGACCAGAATTACAAGCTGGCCGGAATTTAGCACACTTACCCTAGGTAATTTATTTAAAAAAAAAATCCAAACCCTAATAAAATTTTGCCAACTGGTCTGTTCAACTGGTGTCTTCAACTGGTGATGGGTGAGAGAGCTTCAAAGGTACAAGATTAGGAAGTAGCGTTTTATGTGAAATTGACAATTGTTCTCCTTGATACTTTGATGCCCTGAAGAAGATCCCATCCAGGATCGAAACGTCGTCAACAATAAAGTAAAATTGCAGAGCATAAATTAGACCGAAATCCCGCCTTTGACTATATTTGCCGAAAAATCATGACTGATAAGAAATTAGAGCAGTTAAAGCGGTTTTCACTTCAGACTAGAGGTTTAGACCAGTTCCCGAAATTCTCAAAATCCTAAATAGCGAGTAATTTTTTGAGAGCCTAAGAGGTCGTTTATATCTTATAATCCAATTCTAAGTAAGATTTTTCCAAATAATTGTGATTGATAAGAAATTAGAGCAATTGAGCCATATGGTTAAGCCTTAAGTTTGAATCCGGTATAAGCCATATGGCTAAGCTCTAAGTTTGAATCCCGTATAAGTTAATGTCTCTAACTATTTAGTCTTTAGCACGAGTGATCGGAAATCACTTGTTTTAGTGCATCCACCCAGTCCATTCACAATCTTCAATGATTTGTGTTTCATTTAGATCACATCTAAGTGATGAAGAAGATAAACAAAGAAATGTGTGCAAATTCAATAAAACCGATAAGTGAAGGGTTAAAAAAATATCTTTAAAATTCCAAAAGAGGATAAATAAATTTAATTGTATCAAATTGAGCTATCTAAAGCATCTAAAGAGTTTAAAAAACATCCATTCTCAGCTTCTGGGATTACTGAACTCAATCACTCAATTAATAGCTCCTAAATTATAAAGTCGTAAAAATCCATGGCAAATTAAAATAGTTTTGCCAATTTGGGCGCCTCCCAAAATAGAAAAGAAAAAGAAAATCAGAGAGGATTGGAGGATATTAAGTTATCTCAGATGATTTTACGACCTACATTTTTCCAGTAAAAAAAATCAGCGTGAATTTAAATCACTTCTATCAAGTATAATTCATGAAAAAACATAAACATTGTGATCAAGATGTGTCCAACTTCCTGGACGATGAGCCCAAACGGTAAGAGATATCGATCTCTTGGGCCAAGGTCGTGAATTCTGGCCAAGGGGCCACATGTCAGCTGTTGGTAGGAATGTGCATCGTGGGTGATTCTTGGAAGAGTTGTGGGGACTGGGGACATGATATTGAAATGCTGGTGTGTGTCTGTTTTGGGATGCAATATGGACAGCATCGCACAGGCCCCAGAGCACACCTCCCCGAGTGCTGATTGAGGAGTTATAAAAATTTTCGAGTGTGTTAAATGTCGAAATAACCCATGTTGATATAAATTCCACTTAATAGCTTCTTCTTGCGGTGCGAAGGTGCGAGTTTAGCGGTGCGTTGGGATGTTGTGGTCTCTTGGAGATAAAGTTAGAGCGCGCGATTGTTTAGTGCGAATGGGAAAGAAGAGAGAACCCTGGTGGCAGCACCCAACATAAACCGTGTTGGTAAGTCCAGTCGACGCTCGCACGTCGAACAGAACAGACGGATTCTTGGCGCGCAATTCTTGGGGCATTCGCGTGGGATTTTGTTAAACGCGTCTTTGGCACGTTCCACCAATCATTCCGTCATCCCGCATGCGTTTCCTGTCGCGGTGACTAGTAAATGATGCTGAGGATGATCCACCGGGCGCCAGCCGGAAAATGTCACGTTGGAAATTCACTTGGATTGTGAAGGTGTTGATGTGCGGAAGTTGATGAGGGTTAAAGGTTCATCTTGCCCTTCTTGTGGTTCGGATGTGAAAAATCCCATTAATAGTGCTTAATGCTGTGTCTTTTAGTGTGATTCAGTGGCTGGAGATTAGATGGTATATTAGGGGTTGGTCCATTCATCCAATTTTTTTCTGTCATCTCCAACAAAACCCTGGTGAAAGAAAAAAAAGGGCTCAGGACAAAGAGCGTGTGTGCATTCCCTGACCAAGATTAAAAATCTCTCTGAAATATTTTCTCCTCCATAAACTAATTCATTTCTTTTTTTCTTTCGGGGGAGAGACAGAGAGAGGAAGGAGAAGGGATTTTCTGTGGGGCCAGTGACTTCAAGGTGGTCTTCATGACATCGATAAATTTTGCCCAACACCCCCAATGCTCTGGTGCAGAAAATTCGCAGTGTAGCTAATAAATGTGTGTGATGTTTTGGGCAGTTTCTGACAGTGAAAACTTTTACGAGACAAACGTAACAGTTTAGAGAGTGAAATTTTAGTGACACAAACCCTAGAGGACATCAAATTCCCGCTCTTTTTCCCACAAATTCGCCCCCGTAGCTCTGTGCTGATTTATTTTCAGTGGGTGTTTGTATGAATGAACAAAACTGACGGCGACAATGCCTCGGATGGAGTAAAGTTGCTTGAGCGGAAATTAAGTTCTTGTGGACGTGATATCGAGTAAGTATGTGGTGTACAATTCTGTATTCAGTGATGTTAAATGACACTATCAAAATTTACTCAAAACAATTACATTTCATTCAAAATAATTACAAATATATAGGATCATTTGAATAGTACCTATTTAAGACAAAAGTTGACATTATAAGAAGTTTAAAAAATATTTCGACAGCTCAGAATATAAAACGAATAACTCGCGAATGACCAACTTTACAGGAGAGCGATTTCAAGCTGAAATTTTATACGCTGTGTATACGATTTTTAAGATTTGAAACCCCTATAACTTTAGGAATAATTAATTTTCCGGGATAATATTCACAGGGAAGGTAGAGGGTCTCAAGGAGTACCCGAAAAGCGAAAAAACGAACTTTGCAAAAAATCGACATGCACTTATTTGTCCGATAAGTTGATTCAAAGAGTTGTAAGTAAGTCTAACCTGAAATATTCAAGACATAAACTGTATTTTGCAGTGTTTATTTTAATTTAAAATTAAAATTTATAGTAAAAATTTTAAACTATCAGTTGAAAAGGTTATGTTGCAGTTATTCGAAATTTTATATTACGATAACCCATTTTCAGAGATAAGGTTATATAACCTCCAATTCTAAATAGAATAACCTGTTTACGAAATAAAAGAATTAAATGTACTAAAGCAATTGATGCTGAAGTCAGTAGACCTCTTTCTAAAATTCCCCTAATACCTTAAAATGATTTGAGTTTAGAGTGCTGTATCTTTCGAAAAGAGAAATATAACCTACTTTAAATTTAGGAATGTTTTAAATTAATTGAATTTATATTTACTATTAGTCCTATTTGCACAAATTTATGAAAAATTAGCTAAGTTTGGAAAGTTCTGGTGTTCGTTGTATTCGAAATTTTAGGGTTATGTTTTGCCATACCTCACATTTGTTAATAAACTAAATAACTTCTAGCTAAGTAGTTTAACTTAGCTAAATAAGAGAAATTTTGATTAAATAATTTTAACATAATCTTTCGAAAAGATTGTAGAAAAATACAAATATTTTTTTTTAGTTATTACATAATGAAAAGTTACTTTCGAATTTAAACTTAACTAGAGGTTATTTCTCCAGAATCATTAAAGAAAATAACTAAATGCTGAAAACGTACAACCTCAACATTCATCAATGACCAAGGCTTTGAGTTCTCATCTTAAGCCTAAATTATTTAAAATGCTTCTTAACCTCAACATAACCTAAATAGCATAAATCTAGTTTATTTCATATAATCGTTTTTCATTTACCATATCGTATCCCAGAATGCATCGTTTTAAATAGAATTAATAGATGTAAAAATATATAAATTCATTCTTACTTATTCTTTTCGACAAAATAACTATATGCTATGAAGACTTCTTATACATAATCTCCAATGGGAAGTTTAACTCTTTCGCGTCTTTAGGGTCATATATGACCCGGGGAAAAAAGTTTCTTTTTGGCTATTTACATTAATTGAAATCTAACTGGAGTCTTGAGAAAATGAGCCAAGAATCTTACATCCTTCTATTATGATGTCGTGCACGAACAGATAGATTTCAATTAATGTAAATACCCAAAAAAAACTTTTTTCCCCGAGTCATGACATTACCCTAAAGATGCGAAAGAGTTAATTAAATATTCTTATAAGTTCAAAGATTGGGCTTTGAGTTACGCTAGAGAAGCCATAACTTTTAATGGAGATTAATAACTTTAACACAATTTTATTGACTTCAAATTTTTAAAATAAGGATGAACTCTTATACAGGCTTCAGATGAGAGGTTTAGGCTTATCTTCTATAATTTCAAAATTGGTGAAGTTTTTTGAAAAATTTTGATGTGAAATGGTTAAATAAGAGTAATTAATTCTTTAAACTCGTACGGTTCTGTGATCCAGCGTATTATACACAGAAAAAAAATCGTGAAATTGTTCATAAATGTTTGTGAATTATTAGTCATTAGTCCTTACTTGGGACTTATGAAATCCTAGCGTATAACCCATTAAAAAGTTCGTTAAAGTATGTAATTTTTCACAAATATTGTTCGTAACGTGATTACTTGACGAGCATTTTTTGTTCTTTTACAAACATTTGTTCGTACATTTTTGGCTGTCTGGCAAAACTTTACGAAGAAGTTACAAAATCTGATGAACATTTTTCTTTGTGTTTACAAATATTTATGAACAAATATTTGTAAGAGAACAAAAAAGTAACCTCAATTGATCATGTAACGAACAATGTTTGTGAAAAAAGTTCAATTTTTTATAGACTTTTCAGTAGTAATTCACAAACATTTACAAACAATTTTACAAATTTTTTTGTGTATACAAATTGGGAATTTTCTTTAATAAGGTTTATGCGCAGCGCACAATAATTTTGTTTGTAAACATGTTTTCAAAATTTTCTATAGAGCGAGCGAGATGATAGTTCTAGATCTCACTTAAGCCCACCACCGCACAACAACCTTTGTTTTGTAAACATGTTTTTGACATTTGAATTAGAGTGAATGAGACCACAGATCTAGTCATCTTGCTCTCTCTCATAGGATATTTTGAAAACATGTTTACAAACAAAAATTATTGTGCGTGGGCCGTTATGCCTGGAATACAATAATTTTTGTTTTGTAAATATGTTTTCGAAACTGTTTATTAGAGTAAGTGAGATAACTATAAGTAGATCTGTTTAGCCCTTAGATAAGTCAAAAACATATTTACAAAAACAAAGGTACTCTGCGCTGAGTATTAAGTCTTACGCACAATAATTTAAATTTTGTAAACATGGTTTTGACATTTCAGTGAGAGTGAATGAAATCTAGATCTAGTCAATTTGCTCACTCTCATAGGGAATTCCGAAAACATGTTTACTAAACAAAAGTTATTGTGCGTTGGGCATTATCTTACAGTTTATAAACCGTCTCAAGGTTGATTTGCTCATTTGACACTGTAATATTTTATTTCCCCTTTTTTAAGGGCTTAACATTAATTTTTAGTAAATATCGCAAAATTTAAAATTACCATAACGTCAATTTAACTTACAAAATTATATAAATTCAAATTTTATTTTGAAATGTAGTTCATTAAAGCTGAAGATTTGATTTATCTAATCACAAATTTGTTTAGAATACATTTTTGAAATATTATTCAATGCCTAGATGTTACTTAGTCGCTAATAAAATTATCGAGTACAGTAGGTGTCAAAAGTTTGTTGCGTCATGTATGATCGGGAAATTAGGTGAACAAAATAGAAAAATACATTTTAAAACTATGCAAAGTCACCAGTTGCTACTCAAATGCCACAACTTCAAAATATGATAGGATTTAAAAAAGTTAGTTGCATGTATTTGACCATTTTGAGTTACCTTTCCATATAGGGCAACAAACTTTTGACTCATAAAATGATCCACTTTCGGAAAAAAAATCTTTTTTTATTTGAAATAAAATGAACTATTTTTTTTAAATACGTATGAATAAGATCTACAGATTACAAGAAACCAATGTGCTAAAAGAAAAGAAAAATTAAAAGTCATAATCATCATTTTCAAACCGCTTATTCCTATTGGGGTCGTGAGCTTAAGAGATAAATCAAAATATTAGTGTTATATATATATTATTATTATTTGTTCTGAATTTTTAATTTTGTCTTTTTCTCTCCTCTTGTTGCTTTTATTATTATCCAAATTTTTTATTGTCTTCTTTCTGTATTTTTGTTTTGTTTTGAAGTAATTTTGATTAAATTTTATTGAATAAGTTATCTATTTATCTATCCCTTTTCATTAAGTTGTATTTTATGGGCTGTAAATGTCGCATAAATTTATTTTCCACTAAACTGCAAATACTTGCCAAAATTGCTTTGAAAACACTTCCAAAATCTGTTGAGAATGTTACCAAGACACTGCCCCTGTTGCAGTCAAAAGTTAACATCTTTAATCCGTTGGCAAAATGATAAAAAGAACATAAAACTGTGATAGTAAATAACGTAACATTGATTACATGTAATAAATCTGTATGAATGCAGTTGTTATACAATGTATCATAACTTTTGCTCTATGGTACTAAATAATAGACCGATGAAGATAGTGAAAATATTCGCATTGTTATTAGTGGTCACGACATTTCAAAATGCACTGACTTTTTTCTTATTCACCAATTTTTTACCACCAACGCTCTTTGACATGCTTTAAGAACCATTTCTGGGTGTCTCGAGGGAGGAGATATTGTGATTCATGGTATCACACAACTATTACTAAATTTATCTCTCGCCCCTTTTCTTCACATCAGGGATTCCTCAACTTACAAGGTTTTGCCTTGATCTCTTGCTCTCGTTTTTTTGCCATTATTATCCTAAACGGTTAGAGATACTACAAGGCAATTTGGCTGCTTTATTTTACAGATAAATTTAGCAATTGATCAAATAAATTTCGACATCTTAAAGTTTCATGAGTTTGAGATGAATTTCTAAGGAAATAACGTAACATATGAGAAGTTAAGACTAGAAATTAATCTTCGTTGGCTTGTTTATTGTGAATGGAAGATTAGCCTTAAGAACGAGTCATATTTGATTAAGTTTCATGATTAATTAAGTACAAGTTGACAAAATAAGCAATTTGAACAACTCGGAAATCAATAACTGGAATAATATGAAATTATCGCCAATTTGTTTATACAGTCGTTACTAGATAAAAGGGCAGCAGTACTAAATGCTTTGAATTCAATTTTATGTTCCGAAATGTGTTGATCAAAATTGCGCTGTAATTAAACATTCCCACTATAAATTTTTAATCGCTTTAAATCCCGCTGATGAATTCAATTTGGAGAAATTTTTGGTTAAATAAAATATGAGTAAAACGCTATAAAATTACGATTAAACTGATTAATTTTTTGAATGCTGGAATAATTGATTAAACTTCATGGGAGTAAAATACCCAAAATACCCCAGTAACAAATTATTACAATTCAAAAACTTACCGTAAAGGTAAGTTTAAAGTAATCTAGCTTACTGTGAACGAAAATTAGTCTGATAACGTTGGCATTAAATAATCGTTACGTTAGTATTTCACATTGGAATTTAAAACATATTTTTAAGTTGGTTTTTTTTTCAAATACATTTTCAAACACAATTTATCTATAAGATTTAGTTTTATATATAATTTTTTTAAGAAAGTGTTTTCGAAACAGTTTTATTAAAAATATCAATGGGGTGATAATAACTATGAAAAATGCGATCAGTTTTAGTCTAAATTTTTCCTGTTTTCGTACACATTTCACGAGACATCTCCAAAACTACATAGGTTGTCAATTTGGGGTTTTCGGTTGCCTTTACGTTATTAAATTGACTTTTATTTTGTATTAGTATTATTTGCTAATTCATTCTACAATGACATAAAACAGCTAATAAATTCAAAAGTTTTTTCGGCTCGCTAGAAACATATGGGAAACATAGGAAACGTCATGCCCCTGGAAAATATAGTTAATTGAAGACATTCTTTCTTGGATGGTTAATTGGTCATTTACCAAGCGTTTTAATTCAGTAACTATGCCTCACGTATCCTAGAACTGGTAAGTTCTGGGATAGTTTTTGGTATTAAAGTAAAGCAAGGTACCTGAAGAAATGGTTTGGAAAGTCATAATTGATCTATAAAGTTCAACAAATTTTAAAAATAAAAGTTTTTATCTCGCGTTTATGGTAAATCAAATTGGTAAATTTGATTCGACCTTCCAAGCGTTCCAGCAATTCAGGTTACTCGAACTCTTAACGTAGATGTTATACCTCAAAAATTCTTTCGCACTGTTTACAGGTTCTCAACCAATTTGAACCGATTTATAAATTACCTAAAGATCCCAGAAAAAAATAGTTATAATGTATTAGACAGATCTACGGCTTAGGCTCAGGCAGTTTAACATAATTAAGATCAAAATAATGCTTAGCCAACATTCCCATCAGCTCCCCACCAAGCCGTCTCTTGGCTTAAGCCGTGAGACTATCTAGGGCATAATTTCTTTATTTTCGGACAAAAAAATGCTTATCGGTTCATAAACGGTGCATTACCGGTTCACAAACGATCTGAACCGATTTATAAATCAATCAAAAAATTGCCCGAACCGGTTTATTACCAGTGCAGAACCGGTGGAACCGATTAAGTCTTATCAGACATTTCAAAACCTTCTCAAAGAGTCTGAACATGTTATCCTTTGGATGAGAAATACGCTTTCTAGATTCTTTGTAACCTTTGACCTTGAAAAACCGTTGTTAGAAATGGTTCAACAATACATTTGTACATGGACGAAATGTCCGCCTGGGTAATCTCTAAAACATACCCAAAAATGGAAAAAGAATCGCTCTACGTCCCAGGGTCTACTTATTTAGGGGATAAGGAGGATAACGGAGGCGTTCTCCTCAAAATTTCCATGTCCTCTGTTTCTAACCGTTTGGGCTCTAGGCGTGGTAACAGCCGGATAGATATATGCAGAGATGGATAGACAGTGTGACGTCAAAAACCCCAAAACTTCAGACTTCCAAAATTCTATTAAAAGACGACCCTTTGGGAGGTAAGGAATCGAAATATATAGGGGAAAGTACTGTCCCTTCGAACGTTCATGCCTTCGAATAATGTAAATTTTCTTTTAGTTTTCCTAAGAAACTTACACATTTCTATCAAATATTAGTTCTTATCATCAATTTTTGATAATTCCGTGATAATTTAGTGTAAATCTCTTACGAAAAACAAAAGAAATTTACATTATTCGAAGGTATGAATGTTCGAATGGAGAGCACTTTCCCCTACAGGAAACAAAATCGAGGGATTATAATATTGCTCTACTAATCTCTCTGTGTAGCTCGAGCAGTAAAAATACAAGTCTTAAATTGTTATAATGATTTTTTAATGCTCAGAACGCTCAGAAGTAGTTTAGTACTTGTATTCTCAAATAAAATAATCAAAATTATCAGAATAATTAGGATAGTATCTTAAGCTTATGATTTATCAAAATAAATATTATGTATTTGTAAAGTATTGTGATAAATGTCATCATCTAATCCCTGACAAGTAAGAGGATCTAGCTATTCTCTTACCTCAATATTACGTAATTTTTGCTTGAAACGGTAATGGTAAAACTGATCTGGAAAACCATTAGTAGAACAGATTTACGTAAAAATATTCGCAAGTATTTCCAATTGCAACTAAACTTAAAACAATGGTGCTGACTTTGTTTTGCTACTTAGGATTCTTACCTCTTTATGACGTGCAGGTTACCACTTAAGAAAAGATTTTTTTTACAGCTTTATGGCTTGTCAAAATATTTTTTTTTCATACAAAATCAAGTATTAATTAAAAATGTTTAATAAAATTTTGAGAAATTGCATTAAAATCATTTTGTTAAAGATGTTTTGAAAGTAAGAGATACCGAGGCAGAATTAGCCACGTATATTAGATAGTGGTATCTTATAGTTTGCCTTGGGAGGAATATTGAGGAAACCACTCTTTATTCTTAATATATACTACCCTTAGATAAATAGATAGACAGATTGTTTAGGGAGTATAGTACGATCTGTGGGCTGCAGACACACAGGCTCTATTTAAGCCCCATGTCTACCCAAAAAACCTTACTCTAATTCTTTTAAAATCCGGCTGAACTGCAGAACATCCCGAGCTGCCGCTCTTTTGACATTCCCCAGTGTCAGCACTTCTTTTTTTTTTTAATTTTGATTCTTTGGTTTGAGAATTTGGAACAATAACATAAAATGTGTTCTACTGTTTCCAGACTCTCTCCACAATTCCTGCAAGTTGAGGTAACATCCATACCCAACTTTGCAAGATGTGAATTTAGCCAGTGTCCTGTGTAAATCCCTATAATTACCCTCAAGTTCCCCCTGTTATGACTTAACAGGAGTTGAGATCTATATAAATCTAATCCATTTATTACGGATTTCGCGAAACTACCACCTTTTACATTATTCCAAAGTGCTGTATGCTTTATTCCTGTAATATATTGGAAGTAATCTTTGCGTAATTCTTTTTCTACTCCAAAGACTGGTTCAGGGCCTATGAAGTCCTGATGTGTACCAATCTTCGCGAGTTTATCTGCTATTTCATTACCTCTTACTATTCATTGAAATACTAATCAGCCTCATACAAACATTTCTTGTACAAATTATACGCAATGAAAAATTTTATTTGGTGGCTAATTCTACCCCGGTCTCCTCTACATATGACATGAGAGCATAGTGATAAGATTATTATGATCTTACACAGAAGCAACGTGAAAGTTGCTGTGTTTTGCTACTTGGGTATACTTCAATTTCTGCTTAAACTCTCCAGAGCCTTGTATCGGCATGTCTCTAATATCAATAAATGATATGGAATCATTTATAATTCTTTCGGACTTACGATTTCTATCAGTCTGATCTTAAGCCCAAACGGTTAAGAGATATCGCATTTGAGTTTCCACTGACATTCATTACATTTAAAAAAAATATTAAGAAAACTAGAATTAGTGAAAGTTCACTCTCCCCTTAGTTTCGCACTTGCTAAAAGATACCATCAAAATTGTTTTCTAATTTAAATATGCTTATTTTTCAAAATCCAAAGTATTTTGAATACAAAAGATATAATGGTCCTTCTGTTCCCGATTAAGGTTAATCTTTGAAAATCTTTCTTTGTGAACTTCCTCAGACATAAAATACCCTTTGCCCCCAATCTTTCGGACAATGATCACAAAATTTGGTCAAGCACCTCAATGGTGCGAAAAGAGGTGGAGGTGGCTACAAATTTTGCACATTTGGAAGTTTTATTGAATAAATTGGATATTGTGTGAATTTTTCAATGGGTGATATACAACTCTTTGGGTGGAGATTATTCCTGATACACATCTCTCGGGTACTTTGCTCTTCTTACCATTCCTCTCTTGGCTCTTTTATTGTTACATTTCTTTATTTGGTGTGACACGATTTTTCTACAGTGGCATTTTTTTTTCGCTCATGTTTTGCCTTTTTATTTAGTGCTGGAGAAAAAGAACATTGCTTTGCAGAATTTGCTGAAGGGAAAATGTGGCGGGAAATTTGGTTTTCGTGCTGGGGTCTTGAAGATTAATTCGATCCCACGGAATCCCGTCGTCTGTGTGTCTCATGAGGGAGAGGTCTTTTTGTGGGAGAGGGTGAATAAGTCAAGGGTGTGGGTGAACATCGATAAGCTCTCAAGACTCTTTTTCTCCTTCTGTGGCTTGGTGATGTGAACAGGCAATAAAATAATAAAGGAAACAATCTCATATGATGTGTAGATAAATAAGTACCCAAGATGAGTGTTAGAAATTGGAAGAAGGATGAGATAAATTGTTCAGTATCGATGGAATACAAATATCGCCTCCATTGATATCATTACAATGAGATTATTTTGGCCCTTCACTTTGCCTTAATTCGTTCGTTCACTCTCCAACTCTTTCACCAGCCCCTTTTTGACATCCAACAAATACTGTTCCTAACTATCTCACCTCCGGAAGTCCATGGGGGACACTTTTATGGGCTTTTGCCTGTCGAGGGTTCTCTTGATTAAAAATCACCACCTTCTGCTATTCACATCACAATGGGTAAAGTGTTTGCCTCACATAAAAAGTCATGTTGAATGCTTCAACAGCCATCGGCAATGGGTGCAAATCGTTTCACGAGATTAGTCTAAAAATTTAACAGAGACTTTGTCGTGGTGGATGACACCCTGAGGAAAGTGATTTACCAAACATCTAGTCACTCAACTTTTCCCACATTTATTTTGGTCACTCGTTGGCACCCAAAGCACCAAAATTACCAAATGGCTCTTTTAATGGAACAAAGTTCCGCATAATAAGGCTGCAGGATGAAAAGTGCTTACCCTGTAAACATTTTATAATTGCACTTGACTTTTTGAGCAGACAAAAAAGAGAAAATTAAGTCGACCACATGATGACTTCCGCGGTTCTAAATGTTGCTGTATTATGAGTAAAAAGCTAGAGGATTTTCAACAACTTCCCACATATCAAATTCGGTTTATAAAAAAAACCACTCATTTTTAAAAATGTGATAGGGGGAGATTTTCAGGCTTCGTACATACTTTAACTTCGATAAGATTGTAGAAAAGGGATCATGACTAAGTAATTTTTAATAGATAACCCGATACAAGAATATAAAATAGAATGGACAATAATAAAATGGAAGAAATTATTAAAAATCTGTATAATAATTTGTTGTGATAACAATATAATATCATACATGGATAGGACAAGGCATTTCATATTTTTTTTCTTTTTGGTTTTAATTTAGGGGTTCATCTGAAAGATGGTAGACCCTTGCAAAGAAATGATATAATAAACGATACTTTTAAACAAATTTAAACACATAACTTTATTGTCATGGGACATAGATTTATATTGATTTACTTCAAACAAGTGTAAAATGAACAAAAGTACATGAAAAATTATATCGAAGAAGTTTGTTATTTAACAAGAAAAAGCTTTATTATTCTCCAAAAAATCGTGAACAGCGAGTTAAGGCCTCTAAACATTAGACAGAGGTTTTGTTAATGTTTGGCATTTAAAATCAAATTGTATATGTATGTATACTCCGTAAAGTGAAATTTGTCAACATATTTTTTATGATGCTAAAAGGGGTGGTAAAGCACCCCAGGCTTTGCGAAGTGCTCGAACTTCTGGATTAAGCGGTCTTCAGACCAGAGGTTTAACCCAGTTCCCGAAGGTCTCATAATCCTCAATGACAACAAATTTTATTGCTTTTTCAGAATCTATTAAGTCATTTGTGCTTAACAATCCAATCCTAAATAAAATTTTCCATAATATCTTGAATGATAAGAAATTATAACAGTTAAGCCATATGGCTAAGCCTTAGGTATGAATCCCGTATTAGATGCCATATAATGTCAAAAGTACTTACGCATCATATATTGTTTACTAGTTCTCAACCGTTTCATACATTACTCAAAAGATCGCCCAAAATAGCTTAGTAGTAATAAATTTTATTTTCGGATAAAAATTAGCTACCAGTTATGAACCGGTTCATTACTCGTTCTGAACCGATTGGAACTGGTTTAGACTTGCCAGAAATTGCAAGATCTTCCCAAGGAGCCCAACATAAAACCATTCATGTCTGGGCATGTAAATAGTCCCAGGGTTGACTTATGGGGGGTCCCTCGAAGGTCTCAATTGTATATCTCCAATCATTTGGCCTCTAAGTATGGTAACAGCCGCGCGGACAAACAGCGCGACAGATGTATTATATATACAGTTCTCTCTGCGGAATTCGAGTAGTAAAAAGGACAGTAAATTTCCCTAGTGTAGGGGCTATTAAAAACTTATCCTCTTAATCTTTCCTTATACCGCTCATTCTATATGCAGGGATATAACTTAACCCATGAGCATACTTCACGTTGGTCAGATTAAAATACTGATGTAGATGATATATCTTGAACATGACACACTCAGAGCAAAAATTGGCTATTTTAATTGGGAAATGGTCAAAGTTACTTACATTTACCTTAAAAGATCCCTTATTCTAAGATTCCCCAGAAAAGCTATGCAAGCCATTGTGAGGAGGCTTCGACCTCGAGGCAGATCTAGGACAAGGTCGCTGAATCAAATTCAGGATCTTGCCTTGGAGCGCCTTGGGATCGAACCAGAACATCTATCTAAAATGGTGGAAGATCAACAAGCATGTGCTGCTAACCTAGATGGCCTGGGCGCGCGACCCAAATATGGATAAGATATTGAAAATGATAATGCTGATACTTATCCTTTATTCTAAATGACTCTAGCCAAAAAAAGAACTTATCGCGGGATAATTTGTTTTTCTAAATGTACGTGTTTTTGTCGAAGCGAGCGCAGTTTAGAAAATAAAAACATGCGTGTAAATAGAAATAGTGAAATTGACAAATAATTCAAAATTTATAATTAAATTTAGTTTAATAATGTTAATATATATAAAAAACAAATATTAAAATAACAATGTTTATTTTCTTGTAACAAATATTTAAAAAGAATATATATTTGGACCATTCCAGTATCTTACTATTAGTGGCGTGCCCCTCCATTACTCTTCTCAAACAACGAAAATGCTTATTGTAAACAGTTTTGTATGATTAAATTTTCGTATTGAAAATTTAAAAAAAAATGTAAAAACGTAAGGGAAAGCGTGATACCTTCGGACGATTCAAGCTTCGGACAATTCATTTTTTTCTATGTTCCTTATGGATTTCACACATAACCCTTTTCTAAATATTTAAGGCATTGGACTAGCTATTAAAATATAATATTATAATGGGCCAAATTCATTTACAACACAAAGAAAAAAATGAATTTTTCGAAGCTTAAATCGTGCGAAAGTAGCGAGCTTTCCCCTACGTTCTTTTTTTGTTTTAAAGTCTTAATTTTCATCAGAAATTGTTTGTACAGTTTGAAAAGTATAAATTAAAAGAATACTAGTACTTTTATGCCCTAATAAGAAATGAGAAGAAAATTTCTTTAAAATGAAATATATTTATTTTAATTTTTAATTTTAATAATTTAATATATATACAATATGTAAAAAAATCATTAATAATGTTTTGTCATTGAGATGGTCAGTTTCGTCAGTTTACTGTGTTGATGATTATATTAGAAAAGCTAGACAAAGAATGTACTAAAGAAAATGAAATAATCTATAATAAAATTAATAAATTACCTAAAATTTTAAATCATTTAAGAAACAAACATATTTGCTATGGGATTTGTTTCGGTACCTCCTGACAGAAAAACAAGACTTTTGATCTCTGGCTGAATTAATTGCGCCGATAAATTTGAATTTCTTAGTGACTAATTTGAGTAGATACTGCTGAGATGTGTTTTTCATTTTATTAAATTGAGACAACAAAGTTTTAAGCTTAATCAGTCATATCTAGGCGTTTACACCTCCAAATTTATTCTCAATTCTGGTGAAAGCTTAAAACTTCCTCTTTCAAGCTATCTCTAGTCTCGTCTCTCGTCAATTAAAACACTCTCCTTCTTCAACAGCAAGTGACAGAATAAATGTCCATATGCTGTTAGCAGACACATAAAAGTCCCTAAAAGATAGTTAGTTTAATGACCAGTCCACCCTCGCAAAATTTTAGCGAAATATTTTTGATGAATTTCACCATAAAATGCTACTCTTCAAACACTTTTTTAATTGCTATGTCAATCTAAATTCTTAAATTGACTATTTCGTCTTTGTCAAACGGTGAAAAAAAGTGTCTTTTATTGTGCCATTAAAAATTAAATTAGACCATTCACGTTTCAATTTTATACTCCGTTGTTGTCTTTGAGTGTTCTACACTTTATTCCCTTTTTCGGAGTATGGGAGAACATCTTGAGAATTCAGGTCAATTTTCCACATGATTTCAATTTTCTAAGTGTGCAAGAGTGCCATTGGAAATTGAAAAAAAGAGAAACCCTATAACCTTTAATTGTTCTTAATACAAAATGTGGCAACACGTGGGCTTTTGAGAGAAAAGCTCTTGAGCATTTCCTTCCAGATTTCTACTTTGCGGAAATGTATTTTGCTATTTCGTTCTTTTTTTTAATGAAGCTTATTTCACAAAGAGCACTTCTTAAAATCCAGAAGTATATTTATTTACCAACCTCTCTGTATACTCGAGTCCGTAATAGGAATTTATTTCATTTTTCTGTCTCCAACAGAAAGAAATGCTTTACAATGTTTATTTAAACAGGAAGTACACTTAGGAAAAAAAATTTATCGGATCCAAAAGAAATTCCACCCTAAATAGAGAGGATTATTTTTCTAATGAACCTTTTTCAATTTGATCTCCTTTATAAGGTTTACTCACAATTGATGCTCTCAATTTAAAAATGGATTGGTATAAATTTAAAAAGAATTCAACCCACAAAGATGAGATTTCCTAGAAACTCTTAGCCTTTCAAGAAATATTTTATTGAATTTATTTTTCTTGTGCTACGTAGTTGACTTAAACAAGGACAATCATGTGGGTTATAAAATAATAAAACTGGTTAGTAAAATATTCTGAAATTTATTTCGCTCATCAAAAAAATCTAACTTGATCAGAAATCACGTTAAACTATGAATGGAACAGCCAAGATAGTTCATAACTTCAATTTTTTTTGTATTAGCTCAGAATATTTCACTATATAAAACTTTAAGATTTTTTTTTAATTTAACCTAATTAAGATTATTAAGAATTTGACTGGATTATTGATGAAAATATTGAAGCTTATTATATTTGTTCTCAATAAATTAGCAATATTTTGTAGGAGATTTGTCGCTTCTGTCGTCACACAAAATTCAAAAATTCAAAAACGGTTGAATATAAAAAAGACTAATAGACCAAAGATTAAATGCTCCAAAGACAAAAATTTTAAATATGAGGCTTATCCGGAACAGTATAGTCAAAGACGAAACGTTCAAGGCGAAAAAACAACATCAAAATGACAAAGACGAACTGTTGAAAATAAGTCTTCTCACTCATTCATTTCAAACGTTTATCCTTATCGGGGTCGTGGGTTTGAGACCTCTAGATTAGGCTACGCTTGTCGATGCTTCGTCACTTCAAATAGGTGTTTGAAGTGGATCCCAAAACGACTCAAGGCAAAATCCTATTTGATTCAGCCCGGAAGCAATCAAAATCCCGAAAACGAAAATCTTGAAAGCCAAATCCTGTATGTTTAAGTCTTTAAAGGGATGAAAGTATAGGGAGGATAATGTGTAGAATAATTTCCCAAGACACAGAAAATTTCCCTGTGCATCCAGCAAGCGCGGGTGCCATCGTGGGAACAGCTATGACCGCTATTTTAGCTATTTTGGCCGATTCGAGATTTTGGATTTCGGGATTTTGACGTTCGGGATTTTGGCTTTCGCGATTTTGACCGGGATCGCATTCAGCCACCTTGTCATAGGTCTTCACCAAGGTCGCTTCCTGTTTACAACAGCTTGCATGGCTTTTATATTCCATGAATCTACTTTGAAGTGTCGTTGTCGTCGTAGAATTTTTACCAAGCCTGATGTCACTTATTTGGTAAACAAAATACTGTGAAACATGGAGCCAGCCTGAGGTCACATGCCTCCTTAACCGGGAGATATGGGTTTTGGGGTCGTCCACGGTTTAGTATTCCACTAAGGCCTTCTCGTAGACATAAGAATACCGATATGTGTTTGTAGCTATCCCCAAAACCGGTGGCAGCCAAAATTCCGAAAGCCAAAATCCATAATATTCAAAATCCTGAAAGGGATTAAATTATATCGCACGTTTATTATTACAACGGCGTATTTCGGTTTTTGTCGATTTTGAGTTATTATTGTTTTCTAATAGGAAATTTATTAAACATTCATTATATGTAATAATCTCAACAACCTTGTTAGAAATATTTTTAATAAATTCAAGTATTTGTCAAGCCTGCAAAATAAAAGTAGCGTACAAGTGGCGTATGATTATTTACCTGGAGGCCTTTAGTGTTACAATGGCGTTTTTCGTGGAATTATACGCCACTATTCCACTGATGATGAATCCTACGCCACTGTATCACTAAACGGCGTACATTTTTTGACATTTAGAGAAAAAGTCATATAAACAGTGACAACATAACCTCATTCGTGCGTGTAGTTATTCGGTTTACAGCACAGAGAAAAGTCGCAAGATTTTGTGAATAATATTATGATTTATTGTGCTTAATCATTAAAAAAAGTGGGATTACTAAATAAAAATGAATGAAACGTGATCTTATTTCTCTGTGTCAAGGAAATCTCATTCCAAAGAAGTATCACACGTATCACACATTTTATCAAAATCTTAATAAAAAAAAACTTTGTTTAGCAAAGCTACGAGATCTGAAAAAATGAAATGAATTCATCAAAAAATAAAATGAAGTAATAAATAAATTACACAACTTTTTGTATTTGACTTTTAAGGATCTATGATTTTTAAAATTAATTTAAGATACTTCGTAGTCAAGCACCAAAGAGATACTGCTTAAGTGCAAGAAAAATAATTCTGTTAAAAAGGCTAAACAAGAGACGTATGTTAAAATTCCTGTCTGAATTTTTAGGATTACAGTGGCGGATTTTTTTGGCAATTTTGTCACATTTAGTGTAAAAGTGACAGTCCATTTTTAATTTTTTTTATAATAATATTTTTGATCAATAAAAGTCGGACATTTCGACTTCTACATATATGGACAGTTCAGTAGATTCACATACTAGCAATTTTGAAAGTTTATTTGAAGAAAATATTCAAAATATAATGAAATATAATATAATGAAAAATGCTAAAATTCGACATACGCCATTGTAATAAAAAACGTGCGATATGGAGAAAAATGTTTACAGTAATTTCCCAAGACAGAAAAGATTTCCCTTTGCCTCCAGCAAGTGCGGGTACAATCGTGGGAGTAGCTGTGGCACTTTTTAGAATTCGGGATTTTGGCTTTCGGGATTTTGACCGGGACCCTTTCACTTCATGTATGCTTGCGTAAACAGAAACACTTACACGAGAACTACTTTTACTACCCCACTATTAGATTACTTAACACGAGAATTAGGTACCATATTATTTTTTTTATTATTTCATTACTAAATCGTCAAATGATCAATCAAAAACTTCTTCTATTCATTTACGTATTTAGAAAAGTTACTACGGGTACCCATCGAACGCATCCCAAGCGTCGGTCGGATGAGGAATAGCTTTAGTTGGTTCTAGAATCGGTCATAGTTTGTTTTGGGGGCTCCCGGTCAAAATCCCGAATACGTAAATGAATAGAAGAAGTTTTTGATTGATCATTTGACGATTTAGTAAGGAAATAATTAAAAAAAAATAAGGTACCTAATTCTCGTGTTAAGTAATCTATTAGTGGGCTACTAAAAGTAGTTCTCGTGTAAGAAGTGTTTCTGTTTACGCAAGCATATCTGAAGTGAAATTGGAAGTATTATGTGTTGTAACACATAAGAAAGTACATTGAGTTTTGAGCTGTCATATTGACAACAAGAATGCCATTTTCAAATCAAATTGACATATCTTAAACCTTTCATATAATAAGTAGCCGAAGAAGCATTTTCTTCTTTAAATGGTCTTTTAGAATTCTTTAAGTAAGACGTTATAGAACCAAAATTCTCACAAGCGGCTTATAGCGTTCTTGGTTCTGTCTCTGTCGATACTAGAAGTGGCGCACTCTTAAGAGGCTTAAGAACTTTTACTGGAATTTTAACACAAAATTCTCATTATAAGCCTTTCAAAGGTGAGTTAAAGGATGTGTCAATGTATTGGTTCTATAAGGCAGCTGTTTTGCTTCTTCTCCCTTAGGGGAGCATGGGGCATTTCAGACATGTATGACTTTCGAATTTTATAAAATTTTGGGATAATAATTTTAAGTATTGAAGAAAACCTAATTAACTTCGGTAGGGGAAGTGGGGCACCTTTGAAATTGGGCTTTCTCACTTATTTTCAAATAAAATTGTGCCATATCCTGATATAATTAACTACACAAACAGATTGAGAAGGTAAATTATATTATGATATGGCTCAGTTTCACTTAAACATAGCCCGTCAAATAATTTCATCAGATATCTTTAAGATTTCTGCAGAAAATTACACCTTTGCCGAAAATCTGCCGATAAATCTATAGATATTCCTACGAATTTTTTTTAAGCTCGGGATAAAATTCGTCAGAAAATTTTTCCAGATTTTCTGACGAATTCTGGTACATACTCTGACGAATTTCTGTAGATATTTTGCCGATTTTTTGCAGATTTCTTTTACATTCCAGAGTTTCCAGATAGCTGTGTCTGAAAAATGGAATATTTTTCACTGAAGTTTGAAAAATTCAATAGACTTGTTGATATCACAGTGTTTATATAAAATAAAGAATTCTGCGACGCCGTGTTATAAGTAGAAAATAGTGAAGTAAAAACTTTATGCAGAGTGTCGACCTAAATTTTGTGTATGGGCGATTTTTAAGAAATTAGTAGTTTTGCTCTTTTTTTACTTATCTAAAATGTTTAATCGGTAATGTTTGTTAAAGCAAAATATACCATTTTCTTTATAACTGCTACAGTGTCTTGATAAATCAACAATATTTTTGTGAAGTATAATGGAGACTATGCAGATTTTCTAGGTAGAAAATTCTGCCGAAAATCTACGGATTTTCTAGGCAAAAATTCTTTCGAAAATCTACAGATTTTCTAGCAGAAATTCTGCCGAAAATCTACAGATTTTCGCTGAATATGCTGGAATGTACCGTTACAATTCAAAAAAAACCTCCGAGTAAAATCGGCAGGTAGATTATTGATTTGACGGGAGGTGAAAAATCCCAATTTCAAAGGTGCCCCACTTTCAAAAGTGCCCCACTTCCCCCTACAATTCTTAAACCTTTTTAGAATGAGCCTTGAAAAAACTTCAGTTGACCGAAACTCTCAACCTCCCTTATCACGGTAATTTCCTAAATTTTCTCTCAGTGTAGCCGAGAAATATGGGGCTCATTCTGTTGTGGAAAAGTGGAAAATTATATGAATTATGTGGTTTAGGGGAAAGATATCATTGAGGACAATTTCAAGTGCATCTGCTGTGATGAAGAGGAAAATAATCAGAAATGTTTATGGTTTGTCATGGTTTTTGTGGGGGTTACGTTGAGGCAATCTCCAAGGCAGATTCAAAAGGAGAAGAGATCTGTCAGTCTATATTACAATGAAGTGGGTCGAATGCTATGCATATCATTTCCATCTTTACTTTGCCCATTCACCTCCTCAAACCTCCCCTAAATCTACCCTTAAGTGCACATTCACATTCATTCACGACAATTTCCATAATTTTATCCTAAACTCACACATGGAAATGAATAAAATTGCGTTAGAGGGACTCTATTGCTCTATTTCGAGACAATTTTACTCTCCCCCTTTCCTTCGGGAATGGGTCTCCTTTTTCTTTTAGCACGCCCCAAAAGACTCTGAATAAGCAATTGATTAATATTTTAAGAAGGAAAATATGTGCGGGTATGCCACAGTTCTTCCGATGCTCGAGCAAATATCGTAAATATTGGTACAGGGAGAGAATATTCTTGTTTGCCCTTAAACCCAGAGGGAAAAATCAGTGTGTGGAAAAATTTTTGAAATGTTTATCGCAAATCGAGTTTTTATCGATGTCATACTCTTCCTCAAATACTTGAAGATTGTGATGAGGGAAAAGTAGATAAATTTAAGCAAAATTATTTCAACTGCTTTCTCTATGGGTGGAAAATCAGAATTTGAAATCTTGTTTGTGGGTGTTATCTTTGTGAGGGAAAACACAAGTATTTTAGAGTTAAACTCTAACCATTAGTTAAATGCGCTATTCGTGATGGGAAACTTTGAAGATTTCGTGGCCAAATCTTTGCTCTTTTGGAGTGTCTTTAATTATGGAAGTATTCTTGAAGTGTTCTTAATTATGAGAATATGCTAATTTCTTCATAACATCTTCAAAGAGTTAAAGGAATTATTGTGCTTTTATTTATTTTCAGCTGTTGGTCTGGAAAATTAATTCAAAATGTTTACTTTTAATCCAATTTGTATTTCACTTTGACTCTTTTTCCCTTTGACTCTTTCTCCCTTTGACTCCGATTAATCGCAAATATATTCAGTCAAATCAACCGTTAGATTGATATTTCATCCCTGTCCCTGCAAAAAAAGGGATGGCAATGTGGAAGAGACTTCATGCAATGCTTGAAATTATAATTTTGATGCTAATAAGGTAGCTTAAAAGATGATTTCGTGTTATTTATTTTAAGTAAAATTGCTTTGAATAATTTACTCACAAGAGTTGGTGTTGTACTCTCGCTTTCAAGGATTATGCAAAGTCTGGTTCACTTCGTCTTAAATTTAATTTGTCAACCGATTAAAAAAAATCCAATATGTAACAAGGACAATTAATTTTTATTAAAAATATAATTACTGTATGAAAAGTGATTAATCTGAAACGGAAATTCCAACAATATTCAAAAATAATTGAGATTCAAAATTTCAGAACCCTTTATTTTTTTAAATTATTTAATGAAAACTTTAAGAAATTATTTTTTCACTATGCGAATCATAAATGTTTCAGATAACTTTTTGTCGAATTTTCCCGACTTTTTTTATTGAAAGATTTAGTCTTATCGAGTGAAACTGATTTATATTTTCATCTGAAAACTATCCCGATATTTATAATATTCTTATATCAATTTAATTCTAAATAAAAATAGGTATAAGTAAAATTAAAAATATATCTTAAGAATTTTTGATCAAGAAACAGACACTCTAAATCGGTTAATCTTTGACTTAGTAAAATTCTAATTTGCGCATTTTTTTTGCTTACTTTAGTTTAGCTCAGTACTCAAACATTTTCAATATTTAAAAACTGACAAACTGAAGATAAATAATTTTTCAACATTTTGTAGATTGTTTGACCTGAAGGTAAATACAAAATTACTCAAAAAATCATATTTGTTAATCAAATTAGAACAATTTAACTTTATGGCTTAAGACTTATCACTTTTTTTCTGAACATCCGTAATTTTTTTTTTAATTTTAATAAATTCCTCGTTAATATAGTTGTCTGAAAAATTTGTTTTCTAAACGCTTTTTTTTAAGTTTAGCTTTTAACTCTCTAACGGGTAAGACCGCCTCCAGGCGATCTTCACAAAAATCACATTTACAGCGACAATAAAAGTTTTATTTATTTAAAAGTGCTATAGGATCCTCGGTAATAGTCTTATAAACATCTCTTGAAAGTTTGAACTCATTTTGACTCTTCGTTTTGTTGCTATTCCCAGTTTTGTGTGACAGGTCAGAGAAAAAGCAACAAAAAATATTTGTGCAAAAAACTCATTTCCAATTTCCATAAAAATACCGATTTAAAGTTATCTGACTAAAATAAATTTATTTTTTAAGATATGTCATTCTACTTTGTATATTTTATTTATAAAATTTGAAAAAACTAAAAATGTGGATTTTAGAAGCAAAAAGAGTTTCAAGAAATTTTTATATTTTCTCATCTAGCGCCTAAACTAAAAGAGATAATGAAAAATGGATGGTTTTTCGACTTTATTGGATCATAATTATCCTAGAAAACATTGTTTTAGAACTTTTTTTCGCATATTAAAGAAAACACCGTTAGAGGGTTAATCTTCAATTTTAATTTTAATTTTTAAAATTTTATTTGCTGTGTTTACTGATTATTTAAAGTCTGATTTATTTATTTGACTTTTGTCGATCTATATTATTTTCTTTTTAGTAGATCGACTTCATGTTTAATATTTATGTTTTGTGTTCTGAATGAATGACTTGTTTGGTAAATTGCAGATTGTCCTCAAATGAAAGGAATTTGTTTCAAATAAAACCAAGACAGTTGTAAAAACGAAAAGGTCGTATTTATCAATGTCATATGTTTGGTTGAATTAAACAAGCTCCAGACTGGAGGTTTAGCGTAGTATCCGAAAGTCTTGAAATGGATTTTAGATAAGAAGTTTAATTCCAGTTCTCGAATATCTCGAAATTCTAAAAAATAAAAAAAATAGCGGTTACGAAAGCCTAAAATAGACACAGGCATCAGCTTAGGGACCAGCAAGAAAAAATGAGGATATGTGTCGATACACTTTTAGGGGGCAGCCCCAAAATTGGGTAATGAAGCTAATGACTCCGGCACACCTTTTAGATCAGGAAAATTTCATAAAGTCGAAATTCGAAACCCTTTCTTTCTCACATGTTTTGCATATGACTGTCTCATTCTTTCGCATACCAAATTCGATTGTGCTAAATTGAATTTGGAGTGATGTTTAAGAGAAGAAGAAGAGTACGAGAGAATGAAATAGACATATTCAAAACATGTGAGAAAGAAAGGGATCCGAATTTCGACTTCATGAAATTTTCCTGATCTAAAAGGTGTGCCGGAGCCATAAGCTTCAAAATTCATAAGGTCTACTCAAAAATGTAGGAAAATTGGCGACATAACGTCACTGTAATAGCACGCTATAAAAAAACGTTAAAATGCATTAAGGAAATAATGGCAAGGTCAGTGTGCTGTTCTCCGTATGAGAAAGGCATCGATAGAAATAAGAAGTACTTAAGATGACTTCCAGCAACCAAGGTGTGTATATTTATTAGAAATTTATGCAAAAACCGTTAATCCCTAATCCTAAATCCTCAGTGTATGATAGTCTGGGTTGATTTTTACCGCCAAATTATTCGAGCCGAGTATTCTCGTAGATCAGCCTATATGTATTTTCAGAATAGGATAAGTGTGCCAAATTCCGGCCAGCTTGCAATTCCGGCCACCTTTTTTGTTCCTCAAATTTACATGAACTTTTAGATTTTACGTACTCTAGAGATTATACATTGCAAAAGAATAACAAAAAATGTAGCTTAGACAAATAAGATGACGTTAAAAAGATATTGGAAGAATTCTCGAAGGGCAAAGAACTATGAGAATTAAGGTGGCCGAAATAGGGCACCAAAGCTATGTCTATATTTTTATTCATTTTAAAATGTATTAAGAATGATTTTAGAGTAAATAAAGACGGTAAAATCTTTACAAGGTTAGCAACACTCTTACAAAAGAAAGAATAAAAACAATCAATTTGTATTTAAAATATTACATTTCAAACTCGAGACTTTGACGCTTGCATGCAACTATGCCGAAATTTGGCACACTTACCCTAAGTCTCGTTTTTTTTTCAAAAAATAATGCCTGATAAGAAATTAGAGGAGTTAAGCCATATGGATAAATCTCCAGTCTTGATATACCACAGGGAATTCTGAAAATCGTCCGATAGGACCACAATCACTGATCAGGAAACTCATCAACTAATCTCTAGAACTTTCGGCTTAGTGTCCAAGAGCACCGAAAGAGAATGGTCAAATCCGGTCCCGGAATCGCCATGAACGTAACCTATGTCAATGGATAGACATTGACAACAACTTTTGTTCTGGGACCAATGTCCTAAACCATGGAGGAAAAGTTCTAGAGTATAAAAACAATTCCTTATAAGGCTTATATAATTTTGACCATTCTCCTTTGTGAATATTGAAATGATTATAAAGCCCTTAATTCCCGAATTCACAATAAAATCATGTCTGATTTGAAATTTTTGACATTTTCTAACAGTTTTAGATGGCAAAAGGGAAAAACCACAAAGAAGTACTCTTGATCAGGGGCATGACATTTCCTATGTTTCCCATATGTTTCTAGCGGGCCGAAAAAACTTTTGGGTTTATTAGCTCTTTTCTGTTATTGTAGAATGAATTAGCAAAAAATACAAATGCAAAATAAAAGCCAATTTAATAACGATGAGGCAACCGAAAATCCCAAATTGGCAACCTACGTAGTTTTGAAGATATCTCATGAAATGTGTACGAAAACAGGAAAAAAATTACATTAAAACTGGTCGCATTTTTCAGAGCTAATGTCTCTTGATTATAAAGTCGCGTATACATCTTTATGGTTTTCTTTTTCTCTTTGACAATATGGAACAGTGAGAAAATCTTCAAATTCCAAAGTGGACATGATTCCAAATTACCCCATCTTACCTTAAGTAATATTGCAATCCTATCATTTTTTAACGATGATGTGTTTTCTAAGTTTTGTTATTGCTACATAGATAGTAAGGCGTTTGTATATACTGAAGTTAAAAAACTCGTTAAATGCCTAGTAATTGGCTCGATTTAAATTATGTGTTACACTTTGCTTACATTACGCTGATTTGATGAGAGAATTGAATCCGAACTTCTGCTACAAAAAAGTTAATGTTTTACCCACTTAGCTATCCCGCAAAGCGGTATCTAGTACCGTTTTGTCCCTTACCAAGTGCCAAGAATTGGAACGTATTTTTTCCCATACCTTGAGGTTTGCAAAACCGAAAGACTACATCTGTATATTGCTCTCTTCTTTTGAGTTCGAGCAATAAAATCGTTTTAATCTGAAATCAGTTTCCTCTAGAACACGATGTATATTAAGTCCCATGGAATATGCCAGAGATTTCTGCTTTTTTGCACATCAATTACGAGGTCGGTGAATGAAAGTGGGTGGATCTGTTGATGGGGGAAAAGTATCCCGGTGGAAAATGAGGTGAAAAAGTGTGAGGGGCTTGTGTTCGATGGTAGAGAATCATTTTGTCTGTACACGTAGACCAAACACTTGATGACTCCTCCTGGCATTCAATTGGTGTTGATGGTGGAATTGAAGAGATGGCTTCATGAATACATATGATTGAGATTATGTATGCGAAAAGTATTTTCCACTTGTGTGATTTTTTTTATTTACTCTAACCCCATAGATGAGCAGCAAAAAAAAATGGTTGAACTAGACAAACGGGGACATGATGCACAAACATTGAAAATAGTTGCGGGGTGGGTAGCTTTCGCGCTCCATGAGTTTGCTATCAATTCATTCCGGAGGACGCATTTTCATGAATTTTTCATTGATTTTTTTGTCTCCCATCAAACTCTGTGATATTGTGAAAATACACGTGGTGGAAATCGTGTGGGTGTTGACAGAATCATGCGATTATTGGCAGGTTTATTACTTCGCGCAAAAGTCCATTGAGGATGGTTTTTTCTTCCTCCCTCATGGGACAATATAACAGAGAATATATTTTAGGAAAACAGATGACGCAGTGATTTTTCTAGACCCGAAACATCCATGGAAAATTTATTGGGTGATTTCTTTATCAAATTTTACAATAAATTCGAAATGATTTAATCTGATTTGGCATCAATATAATCTATAATATCTCAAATGACTATTTTATAGGTGAACATTTATTTGAAATGACGCTATTTCTGTTACACAAACATCGGAGAAATTTTATTTATTAATGGGTTTTTGGGGAAATTTTAGCGATTCTCTGGAATTCATAATAAATTCATGTTGGAAAACACCAAAATAACCATGTTCTCATACAATTTTCAAAATATTGATGTTTGATTTCTCTGGAAATGTTTTACTAAGTAAAACATACACATTATTTAGATGAATCCTGTTGTGGTTATGCGATGATTAAGTTGCAGATTTCATACTAAATTTCTATACCAAGTATATCAATTTGATTATTGATTTAGATGAATTGAAAATTATTGAAAGGTCTATTCATTAAATTTACTGATTAAACTTAAATATTGAAGTTGATATTGAAGAGTTACTTTTTATAAAAATTAAGTAAAGGTGACATGATAACTTGTTTTCGATAGTATCGACCGTATCGACTGTCGATTCTGAAAAATTTAAACAATAGCTGTACTTTTTGTAATTAATAATAAATATTTATAACAGTTACAGTCTATTAAGAATGACACAATAAATGGCCTAACAATACAATTATTTCCTTAATATATCAGATACAGATTTATCGATTCTAATGATTTGACAGTATCAAAAAGGTATCATTCTACCCCAGGTATTTTTCTTTCGGATCTGACGAAAATAATAACTTTGCATTGATATTTTGAAAAATAAAAAAAATACTTTCATCCCTTGAATCTAAAAAATATTTTCTAAATATAATAAAAATATCTGTTCAATAAATACATCCAACTGGCAAAAATACTAAAAGAGATTCTTTTAAAGTAAGAAATGAATTGAATTACTACTGTAAAATTTTTTTTTAAGTTTTCTCTTATTTCTATATGCTATATGTACTTGGAAAGAACAAGCTTGTAAGCTTTTCAAACATTTGAGAACTTTCATCAATAAAAAATCCGAAAAATTCTACTAAATCTCTCCTCAATAAATCTAGTTTTATCTACTGATTTGATAATTTTTTTTCAGTTCCAGTAAATGGTTGCAAATTCATTTTATATATTTTTGACAAAAATTATGATAAACTTTTCCGAAGAACGGACTGATAATTCAATCAAATTTTAATTATTTGACACAGGTGAAAATATTGAGATCTTCTAAAAGAATTACAAAAAAAAAGATTGTGGCAAAGGGTCTAATTCAGGAATGTGCAAGAATCGTTTGAATTTATGACGTTTGTTCGGTTTCATATAGTCCTTGCTCACCTCAGCTGCGGTCTAATGGTTTACGAAATACTTGAACTCGTAATTTAGACGCTATATCTCAAATTCAAAACTACTTTCGGATCATTTACCATTTATAGGTCTATAATCGATTTATAAATCACTCAAAAGATCGCCTAAAATAGCTCAGTAGAAATTAAATGGATTTTCGAGCAGAAAATCACTTATCGACTCATAACTCATAACCGATTTGGATCGGTTCAGGTTCAGGTTTTTCAAGAATTCTAAGACCTTTTCAATGCGACCAAACATGACACCATTCGGTTGATAAATGCGCTTTCTAGAGCCTTTCAAAACTTTGACCTTGAAAACCCGTTGTTAGGAATTATGCAGCGGGATTTTCTTATAAGGACGAAATGTTCACCTGGATAATTTCTACAACATTTTCAAAAATGAAAAAGAACGCACAACGCGTTTTCGAGCAATCCTATAAATACGGTTTTGAAGGGTTATGTACAGCCCCATTATTATGTACAGCCCCATTATTGTACTAATCTATGAACAGGGACATGAATCAGAAATATATTATTTATTACAATATTATTAAGAGACAGGAGAGGTTTTTTTAAGGAGCATGTTAATGGTCCCAGTGTCGACTTAGGGAGGAGTCCCCCGAAGATCCCAAGTCTCTATCTCTAACCGTTTGACTTCCAGAGTTGCTGACAGATGACTGACTGGCTAGCAAACAGCGTTACAACAAAAAAAATCGAAAATTTAGATTTCCTAAATTCTACAAAAATAAAGTCTGGCTAAATGTAAATCTGGACGCCTCTCGTAGATGATCCCCTTACCCCTTCGAATAATTGAAACCCATATCCTTTGGTAGTATATTGTTCCCACTTTTACAATGAACAACTAGTGCAAGTATCAGCAAGATTCATCACCCAGTTGCAGAGAAACGCAACGTGGAACTTAAAAAGAAGTAACAAAATTCTGCATAGTTGCAGTTATACTGAATCAGCATATCGTCAGTTAAATCAGCATTTATCGTAACTTCATTTTTGCGATTTTGAGATATATACATATTTGGAATCAGCGTAATTTTGTTTATTAAACGCACTTATGAAAAAGAAACTTTTATAAGCCCAATAAAAATTATTTTAAATAAAAATTATCGTAAGTGCTCTTAATTAAAAAAAATTTATCAGAATTTGTCGTAACTTCAATTTTTGGGTAAGTTACGACAAATTTCCATACAAAATCTTCAGTAATCAGCATTTGCCGTAACTTCTTTTGCTCACTTGCGTGGCTTGTAATTTGCAACAAAATTGCAATATTTCTCAATAAAACGTTTACAAACTCTTCCAAATATCGAAAGACAGTGCGAATAGTATAACATGAAATTATTTTAATTCAATATTTGCAAGAAAAAAAGTCAGAAAAATCCCTGCCCATCTGTCATTAATTCAAAACATAACAAGCGACGTGGCGCATAAAATTTATTCAATAAAACTTATGAAATAAAAGCTTTTAGGGACAGGGATAACAGTATTTATTGACAAATTTAGTCAAATAAAGGCGCTTATTATCACTAGAATAATTCAAATTGATATACTGCATTTTAGAAAATTGTCGTAACTTCCAGAATCTCCATACATTGCAAGTTACGGATTTACAAACGATGGAAGTTACGATAAATATTATTGTGTTTCTTCTAACATATTTCTCAATATTGCAGCTTTTAAATAATTTTATAAAGATTTTCTCGAGTTAACTTACAGTTTATTAGTACCACTTTTATTATTTTGACTCAAAAGTATCGCATTCGGGGCTCATTTTTAAGAAAAATAATTCTGAACTGAAAATTTCGTCTCCTGAAAAGTTGTCAAAAGGAAGTTACGACAAATGCTGATTTAACTGACGATATATCTTCCACATTGAACGATTTTATTGGCCGTTATTGACTATGCCCTTTATCCAAAGTCACTTTCTGACAATTACCCAGAATTTTTGACTGGATCGAAGATCAGGACAATTTGGAGGGTTCATCCATTTTGTTTCCCAATCGAGCATACTAGCCCTGTGCCATTATTAAACCAATTTAAAGTAGCAATAACTAGGCAAATCGTGTCAAAGCGTAACCTTACCTTATATCGACGTGAGAACGGTAATATCAATTTCTCCAAACAACCTTCGATGTAAAGATTACACGTTATTATTTGATGCTCGGCCAGTAGATGAATTTAGATAAAAGAACACGAAATTTGACCTATAGATCCTTCTCCTCCTTTAATACTCAAACAACGTTTCGGAGCTTGTTTGCTCTTTCCTCAGGTCTACAATGTATAGCATCTATCAAGACAAAAAATAATTAACAAATTTCTTCCAACATTTTTCAACAAAGTTTTCTCTTACATGCAGAGTAATGGGTGGTAAACAATATTGTTGGGTTCGTGCTCAAGGCGCTTCAAGGCAAGATCCTGAATTTGATTTAGCCGCCTTGTCCTAGGTCTGCCCCGAGGTCGAGGTCTCCTCACAATGGCTAACATTAGCTTTTCGAGGAATCTTTCTTCTCTGTTCGGTGTATTTCATAATTCATAAAACATTTCTAATTGTTCTTTTACATTACTTTAACCTTATATTATAAGATTGAAATGGGAGAAGTAAATTGTATTTCGTATGAATAATAATTATCAATTCACAACCGGGTAATAATTTAATCTGTAAATCAATTAGAACATGAACTTGTCAAGGATTCCAAGACCTTTCCAACGAATCCAAATTTATCTCAATCGATCGACAGTTAAGCTTTCTAGAGCTATTTTACAACTGACCTTGAAAAACTCTCAGGACTGCTCTAAGGTCATTCTCATAATTGGGTTAGAAGTGAGATTCACACTCTCTAAACTATTTTAGCATTCAGGATTAAATATTGAATTCAACAAAACGTTTGAGTTTCATCGTGTTCTCTGTTGTGACAGAGCTTTAAATGCCTTCAGAGCT
This sequence comes from Phlebotomus papatasi, assembly GCF_024763615.1. Taxonomy (NCBI): domain Eukaryota; kingdom Metazoa; phylum Arthropoda; class Insecta; order Diptera; family Psychodidae; genus Phlebotomus; species Phlebotomus papatasi. The sequence continues at coordinate 93,419,959 of NC_077222.1, read as the reverse complement.
TTTCAATGTTCAACCAATAAAAGAGATTGCAATAACACTAAAATCAAGAAAATATTTTGTAACAATAAATATTTAATTACATTTATTATATCTGGATTTCGTCTTTGATTTTTTCAGTAAGACCTTAAAAAGCGGGCCTACTATCTTTATGCTCTCTAGCAAATTAATTGAATTGGGATTAATTGACAAAATGTCTTTGAATTCTGCATGATTTAGGAATTCAACAAGGTCATAAATGGCATGAATATCTGTGTCATAAACCAACAAAGTTCAATGTACGAAATTTTTGGGTGAAAAGAATTAATAAGGCGTGCGGAAAATTTGTTGGAGAAAATGTATAGACACTTGGGGCAGATCATCTTATGGTGGATGGAATAATTTTAATTGTGGCTTCCTCCCTTGGTTGCCAACAATAAAATTTGATTTATTGCCATTTAGACGAAGATGAGGCGTCTTCGTGAGGATCTTCTATTCAATTTTAGATCATTGACCGTAACTTTTCCGTATTGCTATCACATGAGAAGAATATTATGGGTGTTTTGCAGATGAGATTCTCTCGTGCAATTCGCCACGAAGATACTGTGGAATCATGGTAATTAAATGTTATGGCAAATTCACTCCTATTACTTTGTCGTCACACTTTGCCGGACGCAATGGGTGATTAATTGTAAATTCAAAATTTTCTATGGAGCAAAAATTGCCCTAAAACATCTTAGGAAAATTCTTCAGGCATAATGCTGAGATCGTGTTCAATTGTGGCATTTGGGAGGTTAAATTTAGCTTATGATTGCACTAAATTGCACCAATAATTCAATTATATTTTTAGTGGAAATATTTCAGAGTGCAAAAGTGTATCATCTAATAATGCTGGCACGTGTTTTTCTCTGTGATTAATAGCTAGTGCTATAAACATACTCTAAAATTCCCGCAAAATAACCTAAAAAATTCGCACCTCACGAGAAAATTCTTCCCCCAAAAAAGAATGCTAGTCCCCCTCAACTTTTCATTTCTCATGTTAATTAAGATTCCCTCTTATTGTACTCATTACAGGCATAAATTTTAATTTGAAACAACCATAAAGTTGGAGGAAGATGTTCGTGGTTTGTTTAACGCACTCATTCTATCCACGGCAGAAACCTCAATGATGAATTTTTCCCACACAATTAATTTCATGGGCAAGAAAATGTGTTTTAATGAGTTTTCTTTAATTGATATGAAATACTTCTGCATCAATTTTCACTTTCAATCTCTGTGATGAGGCAATCTTTTTCATCTTTTTCTTTGAAATTTGAGCTTCCGTGGCCTTTGGCTTTTTGGGAAAAATATTTCGTAAAATATTGCTCATTAACAAACTTGATCAAAGGAAAATTGTTACTCAAAATCCAAGATTTAACGGAAAAAAAATTAGTAAGGGGCTAAAGGTGAAAATGTCCGACTTAGAGCGATTTTACAAAATCCCACTCCCAATGATGTTATTTAAAATAATAAATTCACAATAATCACTGGGTGTATCTCACGGAAATATTTGTGGGAAAATTATATTTTGAGGTTTCGTCTGAAAATTTGCCAACAATCTTAATGGTTTTGGACATGAATGTCATCTCCAACATGTGTTATGTTGAGCATCAAAGAATAAGACACAAACACGATTTTAGACTAATCACTTGAATATTTTTATTGATCCATCTGAAATATCACAAGAATTGTGGCCAATAATTCCATCGCAGCAGTAAATGTCTGCCGAAGAGCATTAATTTTGATGGGGAAATGCTGTATACGCACAAAAAAAATCCTACCAAATGTCACTAGAAAGTTTTATATTTTTGTGCTATTCACAAAATTGTTACCACATTTGTGGAATACCAGAGGAAAATTGTACGGAAATTTGCGTGGTGTTCAGCATACAATAAGGGGGGACATTTATGTATTGGCGGCACAAATGTCAGTAAAGAGAATTGAACAGTGCAATAAATTCAACATTGAGAGACAAATTGGACTGAATAGAAGAGTAACGAGGTGCTATTGAGTTTTTGCTGACCGTTTTTCACTCCTGAAATAAACCATCTATAAAATAAAATATAGTAAATTTAATTTGTACTATCATTTAGTTTTACATGAAACAAATTGAGGGAAAAATTACGTAAAATTTACGTCAATTAACAAGAAATTTCTTAATTATTTCTATAAAGTTTCTAGATACTGTAGGTATCTCTACGTGATCATTGCATAAAGCTTACTAAAAATACTAAGAAATATGGCGATCTTTGAAATCATATGGCGTTGCTAGTAATAATAACGTGATAATGCCAGCGTATGTACGAAGCTTTAAGGATTTCCCTTAAAGGCAATTTCTTTCGAAAAAGTTTTTTTTTAACAAAATTCGTTCCTAAATGTCTAGAGGTCTTTAGTAAAGAAAATGTATTATACCGGGTGGCTATCGAATGAACTACAGTGTCCGCTTCGTAATTGGGATGAATTTTTTGAATTTGTTCAACGTCTCAAAAATATAATACAAGATTTTTTTTGTAGAATTAGAATAAAAGTTTTAAAGAAGATTAAAAAGATATAATTAGGGAATTCTATTCTATTTACTTCATATATTAAACAAAAACATCACAGGATAATTCATTTTCATTGGTGAAGACACATGCATGCGTAACCTCAAAATTATTTGAAATGTAACCGTCGATATCTCGTCCGGATTATGCCGATCCGGATTAGAGAGCGGCCACTGTACAACTTTCTAAAACGCTGCTTTTTTATTTCAATATGATTTTTATTGGTGTAAAATAGAAAAAATGTCATAAAACCTTCATCATTTGATAATCCATTTAAAATTTTGGATAAAACCACCTTAGGTACGGACTACTGCCCTGATTCTGCTGATGAATGTATCGCACGCTGCCCAAACGTAAGTTTCCGAAATACGAGTCCATTGATATTATTTAGTCCCGACTTTGGCCAAAATGCCCCTTTTGGAGAAGTTGATCGGATTTGTATCCAGTGACCGTGTAACCTAATATAATCTTAAAATGATCAAATGATTGTTGTTGAAACTTCCAATATCTTTTATCGAAATTTTTGCATGCCAACAGCTTTAGAGATCTTCCAGAAAGGGTATTCTGTAACAGTATGGCAATGTTTTACGACAAACTTAAGAAAAATAAAACAATAAATCTTTGGGTTCTGATTAAAAAAAAATTTAGGAAGTAAAAAAGTAATAGGGTAAGTGTGCCAAATTCCGGCCAGCTTACAATTTCGGCCACCTTTTTTGTTCCTCGAATATCCATGAAGTTTTAGTTTTTACATACTCTAGAGATTATATAATGCAAAAGAATAACAAAAAATGTAGCTTTGACAAACGAGATGACGTGAAAAAGGCTTTGGGAGAATTCCCTAAGGGCAAGGAACTATGAGAATGAAGGTGGCCGAAATAGGGCACCAAAGCTATGTTTATATTTTTATTCATTTTAAAATGTATTAAGAATGATTTTAGAGTAAATAAAGACGGTAAACTCCTTACAAGGTTCCAAGCAAGACTCTTTCAGAAGAAAGAATTAAAAAAATCAATTTGTATTTAAAATATTACATTTCAAACTTGGGACTTTGATGCTTGCATGCAACTATGCCGAAATTTGGCACACTTACCCTAAATTGACTAAAAATTACGTAATCTTAGCATTGAAGGGACCACAGGATATTATTTGAAGGTTTTCTGTTTTATTTTTATTTATTTAATACTATTTGACTTTTGAGACACAAATCTCTTGAAAGCATAGTACGGTAGCATAGGCAAGAAAGGAGGAGTAACAAGCGTCTACCGCCGTCTTAGCGTCGGTGACCGAACTCCAGAGTAAAACGGTGGAAAAGGTCTTTCGTACTTGTACATTTATCCAAAAAATTAGCATTTTGAAGTAAAGCATTTTGCATTTTACGCAGAAGAATGAGTAGCTAATTTTTGACGTAAACTTCTAACAAAAAGTAGATGAGAAAAAGTAAAGGTATTCAATTAGAAAATCTCAAGAAACTTCTCTAAGAATTATTTGTTAAGCGAGAATGAATTTTACTGTCTCAAAAAACTTATGAAAATTAGTGTTACACAGTGTTAATTTTTTTCAAAAAAAAAATTGATAATATAAGGCTTACCTTATCCTTGCATTAAGAATCTAATTTGATAATTATTTGCTACTTGGGAAGATGATTTGTAAAAAAATTTAGTGTTGATTAACATTTGTAACTAAGTTTATGAAATTTATAGAATTACCATCTGTTTTTAAAACCGTTTAACACAATTTGAAATTACCTTTAATACGCTGTTTACGTTAGGTTTGTGATTTGATAAGGATATTTTGATGTCCTATTTAATAATGTATTTTGATTAGAAAACTTTTCAAAGCTTCTAACAGACAGGAAATTATGCTTTTCTTGGAAATAAACACAGATAGAGGGAGGTAGGGCTACATCGCAGATGCAATTTTTACAAACATTCCTAAAGAAGTGGGACCTAGCCATAATTTGATTCAGATCTTGGATTGTTTTGTCTATCTAAATCACATTACGTTAAAACCTAGTTTTCTTTAGAAATATGCGAAAAATTTGAGTTTTCAGTGTAGTTTCAGCTCAATGTAACCCAACCTCCCCATAATATAACTTTCTTAGAGATTGAATTTTGCGTAAGTTGACAAAAACACGGTCAAATTTTAATCAATTCTAAAATGTGATTGATTGACAGAAATGCGGATGAACGCACGATAAAATTTATGTAAATATATCAAATTCCGACAAATTTTGCGACTGACAGATAATATAATCCACATTTTACCATTGTTTCTGAATGTCCTATTGGAAGAAGCTGAGAAAAATTGGCTATCAATTCTGCTGAATTGACAAATGAATATATCGATGAAAATACAGAAGACGCAACAGGTCCAATAAAAACAACTAATCGAATTGAATTGAAAATCTCAAAAGCCTTTTATTGCAATTACTTTTTCCACAATTCCCAACCTTATGCAGATGAGGTTATTGAAATGATACAGCATCAAAGGGTTGGTGTTTACTCTTTTGCTTTGGTTCCGCTTCAGCAAATAGGTCAAGCATGGACTAAATATAATATTACAGAAAAAAGAAATGTTTGTGAATGCATGAGAAAGCGGCAACATTAATATCAAAGGGTAAACATTAAAGAAAATATCTAAAAATGGCAATTAAATAGTTTTCAGTGCCTCCAATGTGTTGGACAGCTGGCTTTCTCGGAAAAGTTTTTTGTGCATTGAACATTTTTGCAAGTTCGCCTTTCAACCCCTTTCTGATTCATAATAAATTATTTTCATATTAAGACAAAAATTCCATTCTAGATGTAGGATTGAGAATTATTGTATGGCACTTGCCACAATATCAAGAAAATAATTGAGTGTTGAACATTCAGGCATGGACATGTAATTCATTATCCTGACCGCATTTCAAATGGTTTTCAAGTGTTTTTAATAAAATGGGAGGGAAGGAAATTGAAACGTGTGAGGGATGGAAGAAAAATTCTTGAAACTTCTTACGGGGGTTTCAATTGCAAATTAGTAATATAAATATTTGTCCAATGCCCAAGAATCTCCCGCCCACTTTTCACAACTCATGCTTGGAGCAAAAGGGTTAGTCAGAAAGTTAGTGGACTCTTTGGTAATATTCATTGTTTGAGTTTAAAAGAAAATTAGAGTTTAGTCACTTAGACTAACGGCGTTATCACACTTGCACATTAAAATTTTAATATGATTCACATTAATTGTCGCTTGTGAGCGTCCAAATATGTTATTTGTGTCTTTGAGTCACTTAATATTTGGGTTTTTTTTTCTATTTATTGATTAAGAAGTGGACTTGGCCTGCACAAATAAGTTTAAATTTACCTAAAGCATAAATATTTTTCACATTAAAAAATTAAAGAGAAAATCGCATTAATTTTTCGCATTAATGCTATAAATCAATTTATATCAAATTTTGTGGGCCAAGTCTACCTTTTTATCAACAAATAGATCAAATTTTGAATATAAAATGATTCAAACACACAAATTACACATTTGGTCTCTCACCAGCGACAATTAATGTGAATCATATTTTAATTTTAATGTGCAAGTGTGATAACACAGTTAAGGTATTTAATGAAATAACACGGAGAAGGTTTACTCTCGAAATTGATGAGAGTCGTATAGCGTATAAGTTTAGGCATGTTGGGAATGAAATATAAGAATGAATGAAGACGACCGTCAACGGGGTTAGCTATTGTCAAATAAGTTGCACATTCTACAATTTAAAATCCTAAAAAAATTATACTCTATTATTTACTTTTAAATTTCTGATTTACAGTAGAGTTATTGAAACTTAAACTCTTCTAACTTGAGCGACAGTTTAATCGAAAATTTAAAATTTGATGTTATATGAAGAAGATATTCGTATTGTGCATCAGTGAAATCATTTTTCTTTGCTATTTTCTATATATTATCGTATAAAATGATAAAGAAACGTGTCATTACAAAAGTGTGTGAGAGAACACACCCACAAAAATAAAGAGATCACTTTCGAGATAATATCATTTGAGGAGGGGTCATCGAAGACCAGAAGTTAACATCTCTTTCCGTTTGAATATTTTATATGGGTCAAGAAACTGAAAGAGTGCGAAGAACAGTATTTTTAAAATAGGGCTATTACCGTTACTTTACCGGTTCATAACCGATTATGACCGATGCAGTCGGGTTCACAGTTAAAAGATTTTTCAAAAAAAATCCAAATTTGTCCAAATCCGTTGAGAAATAAGTCCTGCTGGGTGTTCGAACTTTGATCTTGAATAATCCAAGATGGCGAATTAACCGGTGAAAGGTGTCTAAGGACGAAATGTTCAGCTCGATAGCTACAAAACATATCCGAAAATCATTGAAATCGCTAGGGTCAATTTTGAGTTAAGTCAAAAAATTATATTTTTGGAGGGGATGAAAGGGGAGGGGTGATTCGTGCAAGTTAGTTCGGTAGAAAATTTTGACTTATGAGGAGGGGGGTCACCGAAGACCGAAAGTCAATATCTCTTACAGTTTAGTAGCCAGGATGGTGAGCATTTGGAGAAAAGATTGCATTGTGAAAACTGCTCTCTCTGGGAGTTCGGGAAGTTAAAAACAAGCGCCTGGCAAGTTGGCCTTTTTATATGGAGCTATTTGAAGCCAATTCCTAAATTGATCTCGGACTCAGCTCACAGTGTTCCAAGGAAAAAAATTATTTAAACTAAAATTTAGTATATTTATTCTTCCAAACGGAAAGGTATCTTATAATACTGAAAAACTTCTCACTTTTTAAATATTTAGCATAATGATCAGGAGTGCAGAAAAAATCCCATACGTATTTGTATGTGAAAGTAAGAAATTGGCTTCAACTTTGAAGGCTTCCATAAAGACTCTTACATTAGCTCATTACACCATCACTGCTGCTGTTGGCATAGAGGCTTTTCTTTATTACATGGCGTGCAAATATTGCATGTCATTTTTTTTCAATATTCAGTTATTTTTTTAATCAACAAGAAAGATTTCGTATTTTATAAAATGTAGAATATTAAATAGAAATTGTTGTGAAGAAGTACAACGTTGATTAAAAAGAATAAAATGTAACGTGAAAGGAAATAGATGTGGTTTTAATCAGTCGGCCTAATATCAAAAAATCAAATTTTAATATATTTTTTTCGATTTCAAGTTAGGTCAGAGACTGCACTATTAAAAATTCTGCGAGGAATGTTACAGAAATTTAATCGCAAATTTTCATAGCGTCAGTTGGGTCAGGTGACCGAAAAAATTGAAGTAAGTCTTATGGATTTTCTTTAATAAATTAAATACACGGCAGGATCTTGGTGAATTCAAACTCTGAAATAAAAAGATTTTAGTATAAATGGAATGGAATGTTCGAAACTGTTGTGTCACAAAACGTGGTATTTGATAGCTAATTTTTATACATAATAGATTGAATAAAATGTGAAATCAAAGTTTTTTTTTAATTGAAGAGTTTTGCAAGACTTGTTTTTTCAAAGTTTTTTCGGTTTCGCAAAACGTTTCTCGGGCTATTGACAAGATTTTCCCCAAGTCTTCATGAATTACCCTCTTGAAATAATGTGTAATATTGAGCGCTTAATTGCTTAAATGAATTTCGAAATCATACTTGAACAATCTCAATTCGAATATAGAATCACATATAAATTTTCACAATGAATGTGAGCTTGAGCCCATCTCTAAATAAATGATTTCTTATTATTGAATATATAAGTTAATGAATAAACAAATAATTTGCTACTCTCACAGTGGTTCATAGCACTGATCGCGGCAATCAGTCTCCAGGATTCCGCTGATGGTACTGATTGCAGCAATCAGTCTCCAAGATCGCGCTGATCGCACTGATCGCGCGATTAGTCACAAAGATCGCGCTGATCGCACTGATCGCGCGATTAGTCTCAAAGATCGCGCTGATCGCACTGATCGTGCGATCAGTCTCCAAGATAGCACTGATCGCACTCAAAATGTACCGTGAGCGGCAGACTTATTCACCCCCTGTTACCAACCCATTATTCAAGGTCTTAAGCCCTAAGGCCTATATGACTACTATCCTACGTTGAATATCCTTTTAAAAAATTATTATCATCTATTGATAAATTTTTTTTTGTCAAATTGTAAGGTAAAAACAATAAGTGACAAAAAGGAAGGCTCGCATATTAATAGTCATAGGGGAAGTGTGCCAAATTTCGGCATAGTTGCATGCAAGCGACAAAGTCTCAAGTTTGAAATGTAATATTTTTAATATAAATTGAATATTTTCGTTACTCTTTTATAAGGAGTGTTGCTTGGAACCTTGTAGACAGTTTATCATTTTTGTTTTCTCTAAAATCATTCTTAATATATTTTAAAATGAATAAACATGTAGACATAGCATTTGTGGCCTATTTCGGCCACCTTCATTCTTATAGTTTCCTTGCCCTTCCTGAATTCTTTCAATGTCTTTTTCTGATTATGTTGCTCGTCAAAGCGACATTTTTTGTTATTTTTTGCAACAATCTCAAGAGTATCCAAAAACTAAAAATTCATGGAAATTCGAGAAACAAAAAAAAATGGCCGAAATTGCAAGCTGGCCGGAATTTGGCACACTTACCCTACTGAATTTTCACTTCTATGAACTTAATAATTGCATAAACTTATTAATTGAATGACAATTATTCAAATAATTAGATTAAGAAAATATATACCACAAGCCAAAATATATTTTGTGAAAATGGATTAATAACCTCTGTGTGCTTTTGTTGGAAATTTTCTGCATTTTGAGCTAATTGCCTACGAATATACCACTTAACCAGAATATTTACGGATTGGCACGTGAAAAATTGCATACAGGACCGTCACGCAATTAAACAATTAACACATTTCAGGTCATTTGCATAGTTTTCTTTTTCATCCACCCAAGAGCTGCACAATTTATTAATGGCATTGTGTTTATTTTTGAAGGAACATGCTGATGGCATTTGTCATTCAGCTGGAATTAGTATTCGTCCTGAGATGTCGTCATCATTTTCAATAATTTCACCTTCTGCGTCATCCAACATTTTCCATTGAAAAACAACTTTCGCATTGTATTCGACTTTGAAATTTTGATTTTGACGTCGTGACTCGTCGCAATTTCACATGATTTCCATATAGAAATTGCACGATATACTCTCTGAGTTTGTGTATCAATTGGGAAAATTGCCCTAAAGGGACTAAAATTCCAACCCCTTTGTCGATGACACCACAACTGGGTCAATCAAATTCCCTCTCGAACAGATGACGCCCTATTTTATCATTTAATTGTGGGTGATTGCCTGGACTTTTTGCATACAAACCCCAACTTGTATGTATGGCAGAACATTTGGGATCGCAATTTGGGAATTTTTCTATTGCAATACGTGAGGAAGAATTCAATTTATCCATTTGGTATCGTCGTTTTAGATATTGCTTCAGTTTGGCTTTCAATATTTGATTTCTTTTCTAAGTATTTCAGATAAACATTTTTACTGTAATCTTGCAGTGGCTTTATTTGAAACATTGAGTCAATATTCCAACAAGAGAATTGAATAGAAGACACTGGTATTTTATGTACGGATTTTGAGAGCTCTCATGGGTCGTATTAGATTGCTTGGAGCAGTTTGGGCGGATTGGGCAGCGGTTTAGTATATTTAAGCAATGAAAATTTAATTTAGATAAAATGAATTTTAAAGGAAATCAACAATTTAGGCAATTAGAGTTTTAGTAAATTAAATATTCCCAAAAATATTAAATTAATAGTGTTAGGAATATCTAATAATTTCTTGTTTAAGGTAGGATCGTTCAGAATATCAACTTAAATTTCGGTTTTTGCCTTAAAATCGTTAAAAGTTTAAATGAATTACTATCGGTATTACGTGGATAATAAACTATAGTAATTTATTATAGTATGAAGTACATTTGTAGTATAACTAGCAGAGAAAATATTAACGAACTTAAAAGCCCCCTGGAAATTTTGCGAGAGACAATGCGCCAAATGTTAGAGCTTCGGCCAATAGTTTCCAAACTAAAGCCAAGTTTTCAATTTTCCGCTCTCCATGATTTCAAACAATTCTTTGAATCAAAATCAATGCACGATTGTAAACTAGAGACTGAACCTGAAAACCATATTAAGAACTTCAAGTACATAGTAAGGTAGAGAAGTTAAGCTGCACTTAATTACGGTTTTCACTTCAAACTAATAGTTCACATAATACAAAGTTACTAACCACAAACCACCTAAATTGCGTTTTGATTGCATCTGGGAGGATTCTTATTGTATTTCACAGCAAATATGTGTTAATTTTGAGAACAAGAACATCAAAAGTGTTTCCCTGGTAAATACCATAAAAAAACCCCATCATCAAACGAAATGTACACTTGAAATTGTAACATGCTAACCATGTCCACTTTGTTGTTCTACTCAGATTGTCCACAGAAGGACATCAAGGGTGAAGATGGAATCATGGTGTCGGTGTTTCTGCGGACATCCCCTCGCCAGAGAAGTTTGTCCTTGTCCGATGGTCAGAGAGCATTTGATTCAAGTGTCCGACAAAGACATAACTACTCTGCAATCGATTTTGAGTTGGAAATTGGTGAGGACACCCCGGACAACATGAATTGCTCGGGAGTTGTTTTGCCATCTGGCACAGTGACAAACACAACTCATGTCACTTTGGACAGCAACTCACCCTCTAGCACCCCAGCAACACTTCCAGGATGTGAATCAAACAATTGTGGCCTGTGCCAAGCTGAGTTAAATGTCAGCTTCACGCCGGCCCTTTCACAGGTGAGTTCACTCAGCAGGAATTGATTTAGTGCTATCGTTTGAATTGAACCTTAACCTAACAACTATCCACCCAGATCCTCTTGGCACCCACATCATCCACTGGACCAATATTCACAGGCGATGGGGACAATACGACAACTGGGGAAGTCATCAATTCCTTCTATTTCTACGAGGTAAGTCACATATTGCTGCTATATTTTATGCCGCAAAATTTAGAAATCACACTCAGGACAAAAATTTTCTCTCCTACAATTGTTAGGGTTTATTTTAACACCTGTTTTGTGATAAATGGTTAACGATGAAATTTTATATGGGTTGATAGCGCATTTTTTACAGAATTTTACTCCCTCCGTTCCGAAAAAGTCGTACGTTTTCCAATATATTTTGCATGAAAAAATGTACGATTTTTTTCGGAATAGAGGGAATATTGTTTTATTCAAATTGAAACTTTAAGCCTAATTTATTTTTTAAACTTTGCTTCATCGAAAAACAAAGAAAAAATAGAAATACAGTAGAGGGTCTCAAATTCAAATGATATTTTCAAAAAACACGAAATTTAAGTGATATTGAATTGTAAATCTACTGAGCTTACTTTTTATGTATATAAATCTCTGTTGTTATGTAGAGGAACTGTACCATTTTTCGGACAGCTTCCAATTTCGGCCACTTCTTTTTTTTTTTTCAAATTTCCATGAATTTTTAGTTTTTGAATTTGAATACTCTAGAGATTATACAATGCAGAAAAATTAAAACACGTCGCTTCGATGAACGAGATGATGTGAAAGAGACTTTAGAAAAATTCCTAAGGGGCAAGGAGCTATGAGATACAAGGTGGCCGAAATATTACCCAAAGCCATTTCTATATATTTACATTTATTTTAAAATATATTAAGAATGGTCTTAGAAAAAACAAAGACATTAAACTATCTATAAGCTTCCTAGCAACAATAGTTAAAAAGAAGTTAACAGTTCAAAAATTTCCACCGGTTTTAGCTGTTTCCATGTTTCCTTGATTTTTAAGCACTAAATTTTTTCCAACATTTTATCGTATTTAACATTTTAAATACGATACTAATTCCATTATCCACGTTGTTACAAAAAAACGAAATATTTTCCTTGAAGTCAAATATTTCGGAACGTTTTTAACAATTTTAAGATAGCTTAGAGGACAAATTTTTGTGTGTTGTCCTTGGAATTGGGATCTTGAAAATCGGGATCCCTGAAATCTTCAATTTTCTGAATCCTAGGATCCCGAAATTTGAGAATAGTTACATATCTAAATCTCGAAATCTAGAATTTTGAAAAATCCCGGAATTTTGGAAATTATAAGTAAAAAAACTGAACAGAACATAAATTGCTAACAATTCACCTTGCAATTCACTGATACTGGCAATTTTTTCCCGCTTGAGGGCGTTTATTTTTTCCCGTGAATAGCGCTAGTGTCTGTTCTCAATTTGTATTCCTTAATTTTTTTTTAGTGAAAATAAAAAAAAATTACCGAATTTACTACAAATTGACAAAAAATCTAGCTATTTCTATAGGGATTGAAAAACAAAAAAATAAAGCCTTAAACTAATATTATAATAAATTTAATTATTATCCATAAAGTGCGCTTTTGAATTTTATTGTCGTATAGTTTAATGTGTAGCTACTGTTCCCAATTTATCATTTCAAGTTTTTTGTCGAAAAGTTCTGCAAATTAAATGTACGACAATTTGTGTAAGGTCTTATTTTTCTGTGGAATTATCATTTTACGAACAAATTTAGCAATTTAAATACCCTTCGTCTTAATGAATACAAAGTGTAATACGTTGTGATTATTCTAATATTAAAATAATTCTTCAAGATAAATTGCGAATAATTCATTAGAAAATTTCAGTACAGTTTATACTTTTGAATTAAAAAGTATCAAGAGTATAACATTATAATAGATTTATAACAGTTATTAGTTTACAATTCAGGAGGGGTCATCGAAGACTGGAAGTCAATATTTCTTACCGCTGCTTTTTCAAGTCATTACCGATTGTAACCCGAGTTGGGTTTATAATTACAAGACCTTTCAAATAAATCCAAATTTACCTAAATCTTTGAAAAACAAGCTCCCCAGGGTGGTTGACCTTTGATCTTGAATAAATAAAAATGTCGATTTAACCGGTGAAAGGGTCTAAGGACGAAATGTTCAGCTGGACTACCTCCAAAATATATCAAAAATAAAAGAAATCGTCTTATGCGTGGTAAATGAGGGGGAAGATGGAGAAAGAAATATTCGATTTCCATACATTTACCGACGGGTATTTATAACATTTCAAAGAATCTGTTTATTTTGAGTTGATGAGAGCCAAAACTGGGCAAAATTGACTGCGAAAATTTATTTATTTTACCCTTGTCCTCATTTTTTGCTTAGGATATAACCCAAGACTTCAAACCATCAACTTTATTTCTCTCTGTACAAATATCTCCGTATATTACTTTAATAACCCAATCATCACTCTCTTTGCAATTTACAGCCATACTGGGGGTTCAGTTTTATGAAAAATAATTTAAAGAATCATTTTGGGGATTTTTTCTATGTTCCCCCTCGTCGTAATTTATGTTGAATTGGCGAGGCAAAAAAGCTCATTGAAAGTCACATTGGATGACTTTCACTTTCTAGGGAAAAAGTTTGATAGTGTGAGAAAATGAGTCTATTTAGCATTTGCTCTGGCAGCTAAGAGTCATCCTTGGTTTGGGAAATTATCCAGAGAGCAATTGTGCTAAGGGTGGGGGGGGGGGGTTGTCTTTTCTGCGATTCCTCCAACTATTGTTTAAAAATCTTTTCAATTGAGTTGTATTTTTCTCATAAGCTCAATTTTCTTGCCAAGAAGGAGAAAAAAACCAGGGTACAAAAAAAGATTTGTGGTTAGAGGAATGGGAATGAAGGAGCGATCAGGAGTTTTCTTTATGGGCAGCATGTGCTTGGAACTCTATTGTTGTCTCTCGCGAAGGACTTTCTTTTGTCGGCCAAGGGGGTTGGTTCGCCCATTCTGTATAGTACCATTAATAAACACATGCGAAAACCGTACGGAACAACTGTTGCTCATAAAGTCAATAATTGTTGGTAGTAAAGTCATTTTCAGGTGATAAAGTTGTTTGTCGATTGTGTGGTTTCGCATGTAATTAAATCAATTCACAAATCTGTTACGAAACTGTACAGTGAGAATTTATTGAAATTTACCAATAAATTAATTTATTACAACTCACCTCACTTTCCCATCTGCCAATCAACCTTATGGATTCTGGGCTTCACAAGTTCTATTTTCACTTCGAGATCCTATATTTAAAAGCTTCCATTTCGAATTGGAATTTTCTCGAAAGTCACATGTTTAGGAGACACTTTGCCGATTCTAAGAAATTCACCTAAGGAAATTGATTTTCTTAGAAATCATTTTGCATGTTGTGAAACATGGTTTTTCGGTAAAAGCTTTCAACTGCAAATGAAGCTTAAAATTTTATGGATAAGTTTGTTTCAGTTTATGGGAACTGTGATTCTTTCAGCAGAAAATGAGATCAAAAGGGAAAGCTTGTTTTTTTCTAGTTAATTTGCCTTTAAATTAAATAAGCCAATAATGATATGATATGATATGTTCCTAATTTCTAATCAAATTATTATTATCAAGTGGTAACTCGAATTACAAAAACTACTTTTTGAATTTTCAAAAATCCAAGTTTCTCATTTAAGTATTTGGAATGGTTGCAAACAGATCTACAGCATACTAAACATAAAGAACATTGGTGCAATACTTTAAAAATAGCTTTAGAACCAAATCTAAGAAATTAATTTCACATGAGCAATCTTAAAAATATCGTTTTTAAAAATAAATAAATAAAATCTAATAAAAAGTTGTTCTAAAAATGGCTGGATAGGTAGACAAAATTAAATTTAATGGTGTAAATTTTTAGTATTTTTAGGCACTCAATGGGTCAAGTGGTAGAGCACTCGCTCTATGATGCAAGTGACCCGGGTTCGAATCCCTTTTTAGGTCACCAGGAATTTTTCTGGCGTTAAAGCTGTTCGGATTGCATCCAGTGAGCTTCACTGCACTTGATTCCACGGGTATGGGACTGATAACCTCATCCCGTACAAGAAAAAATAATAATGCATGTCTAGAAATTCCCTTGATGGAAGGCCTTGTTCCTTCATGGAATGTTGTGTCTGCATTATTATTATTAAATTTTTAGTGAGTTTATACCATTGATACGAATGACTTTGTCCTCCATGAGTAACTTTGCTCCCTCTTGTTTCTAAGCTTTTTTTTATTCTAGCACTTAAAGATGGTCTTTTCTGATTCGATCTACCATGCTTGAATGAAGAGACCATTCTTAAACATTAGAATTAAAGAAAAGCTTACGAACAGTTGGGGCCAAAGTCACCAGCATGATAAGATTCGGGACTATGTTATCTCGGAAATCAGCCGAGTGGATTCAACGACGGTCATTATAAAGGAGGAACCGATTGACGGGCCGACCGGGCCGTCCGGGGCCCGTT
Source organism: Phlebotomus papatasi (assembly GCF_024763615.1). Classification (NCBI taxonomy): domain Eukaryota; kingdom Metazoa; phylum Arthropoda; class Insecta; order Diptera; family Psychodidae; genus Phlebotomus; species Phlebotomus papatasi. The sequence continues at coordinate 93,404,079 of NC_077222.1, read as the reverse complement.
TCAGACTCGACCTGATAGTACATAATCGGGAAGGGCTTCAAGTGGTCGACATTACAGTCCGCCAAGAGAACGGGACGGGACTCATTAACGTGCGGCAGGATAAAATCGTCAAATATGGATACTGGCCCAAAGATTCGGAGTGGCCCCTGATGAAGTGCTGCCCATCGTTATGGGTACACGTGGAGTTATACCGCCTGCAATGATGCAAGCTCTCTATGCTTTCACTGATTGCCCTTCGTAGCTCTATTGTAACATACAACGAATTCATGGAGTACGATAGGCGATTAAGATCTTGGGACAACTAATCTTGTAAAATGCCTTCAAAGTTACCCCCCCCCCCCAGTCTTGTTATGTGTCCTACCATTGTCTTGCCAGAAACCACGTGTTACGTGTTTGCCTTTTCTTTGGGTTATTATGGTACTTCTTGGTGGTAACCCTTTATCCAAAGACCTCTCTACCCAATTCCAGAGTACGGGATCACTGTGTCCTGTGCTATTGTTAAACAGGTACGAAGTCTTTGGGGTAAATAACAATGAAGTAGAAGCGTGTGGTGCATACAATCTTGACAATGGCCTTAACTAAAAAAAAACATCTGACTGCTCTGACTGCTATCCTCTTGGATGATCTATCCTTTTGGCTGAGCAAAGAGGTGTGGTTGAGAGTAATCTCTTCTACACCCTAGAGTAAATTACGAAAGATGGTGAACGGAAGGTCATCACGGGCCTCTGGGTGGTGACCGTTTAACCGAAGGACCTTAATGTAAAGTGGTGAACGGACACAGAATGTGTCTTCTGTATTTATCCATTGCATGGAGATGAGCTCCCAACCCTGTTTTGTCCATAGATCCCAGTGTAAGCACAGTGCACGAATTCAAACCTTACGTGTTTCTTCCCCATTATTTTATACCTGATGAAGGGGACATAGATTCCCGAAACGTCGTGTAGAATAAAAATTGAAAGAGACAAGACAGGTCTTTTCCGTTCACCACTTGTTATACCTCATTGGACCGTACCTCATCAGACCTTAATGTATTATCCTAGACCGGTGTTGTAATGAGACTACAGCCATGCTGGGTAACGGGCTTGAAACCTTCGGGGGCTGTAAGAGGTAGGGGAGCATGGAAGACTTGTCTTGGGGTTACCGGCCTCTGGGACGGGTTCAAGTGTTCCCTAACCTGTGACCAGTTCAAGTTAAACTGGGAGGCCGAAATGGGTGCCCATCAATGGTTCCCGCCATTGTAAGCCCTTATTGAGCAAGGAATCCTCTGGGTTGTCGGTAGATAGGGGGAGGTGGGGCTACTTTGAGCTGTGGGGCTAGATTGTTATACGACTTTTTCGCCTATTTCTGAATGAAGCTGGTCCTTACAATTATTTTATTTAGATCCACAATTATTTTGTCTATCCAAATTATATCACGTTAAAACTCAGTTTCCATTAGAAATATGCGAAAAAATCGTATAACAATGTAGCCCCACAGCTCAAAGTAACCCCACTTCCCCCTACTAATTTATTAAGATACCTATTGACGATTTATAAAAATTGAGAAATACTGACAAAGATTGATCTTGGTTGTTGTAATGTGCTAGTCCGAACTGAGAATAACGAAAAAGAATTGTTGAAGAGCTAGATTGGTCGATGCCCAATTGGGAATAACCTACCACCAATCTGATGGACTGGCTTAGTGTTGTGATATCAAGGTTTAAACATTTACTAGGAACTTTATATAAAAAAAAGACAGGTTTCTGATCTCTGGTTGGTGAGCGAAAGGCAAATAGTGCAGTTGTACCCCAGACATCTCGAATGAGCCCGTTCAACGTACCAACAATTATTTCCAAGAAGTAAGTCTAACTCGGCACAAGTAAGAGTAAAGTCCAAAGTACAAGATACTTTGCATTGGTCGCCCTGGGCCCTGGTATAATAGTCGATTATCCACTCCCACGGGCCCAGGACATGGAGCTCTATGTTTACTATTCCTTGGTCCAAAAAGACTGATTCCCTATGTTTAGTAATAACCTTCCCGATTTAAGAGCCTCTCTCTGGTTGCGGTTTTTTCTGTACCGATTCGAATGTATATCAGAGAAAACTTACCTAAAATCCCGTTGGAAGTTCAAACTAAGAGACCGAAAAATCAAATTATCAAGATTATAGTCGTTAGTATGAACTATGGCCGTACCTTCATTTTTTTCTATTTTCGGATTTTAATTGTTATCGGTCAGTCCCTGGAGTGTTTTTAGTGAATGGTCATTTTCAGTATTAAGGATGCTCAAGACACCTATCCCATTGATTACAGCCTGATCAGCAGTACTTAAGTTCACTGCAGCAGTGATGATTACGAATGAATCAAAGCTAATAAGACCCAAAACAGAGACTGACACTAATCGTTCCTATTTCACTGACTTCTGTCTTTTGGGCAGTTAAGTGAGGGTGTTTGATTTTGATGTTGATTCGTTCTTGCTAAAAGAACCTCACCAAATCCCTTCCATTTCAGATTACATTTGCACCATTTGAGCTTTCACTTAAGAGTCTTCTAAGAAATTTTCCCATAGGTTTCAGCACAATTCTCTGCAGTTACATTTTTTTTTCTTTCAAAGAGCAATTGGATAAAGTGATACAATTGCTCTTTAACAATAATTCTTCTTAATGTTGGTGACACAGCCAGTAACGAGATATCGAGACATTCTCTAATGGTTTTTCTACCATGCTTAAAGATTTTTCCAACAAAAGCGGCACAAACGATACAAAATAGTTTGGTCGAGAAGTCTTTTATTTGAGATTTTGAGTCTAGACGCAATGCGGGGAGTCTGCAAAATCCGCTTTTGCATGCGACCAAGAATATTTAAGAGATGCTACTGAAGCAACAAAAAATTGATAACTTCTTGATTCATGGTTCTCCGCACAGAAAGTAAGCTTCAGTTGGAAAATTATTGAGAAAATTCTATCCAGATTAGCATGGTTCTTTTTGCTCCTCTTTGGGCTTTTCCTGTGGCAAATGCCAGGGGCTCTTTCGCAGTGAATATCTAGATATGATTTCCATAAGAAATCCTATGGCTTTCACCAAGACTCCCTCAGAGACATGGTAAAACAAGAAGTTTTGCTGGGATTTCATGCCAAAGAATTGTCTTCAAGTTGTCTCTTTTCTTCTACTTTATTTTCGAGTGCACTTCTGCTAAAATCATCCAAAATGATCCACTTTTGGAAGAAAAGAAAAAGGGATGAGGTAAAGCTTTTACAGAACAAAATGAAAATTTCTCTTATTGATTGCAATGGAATATGTTGGAATAAATTTGTTGTTCGCACTGTTCGATTTTCTAAATCAACTTTATGACAACAGCATAATCAAGTACTTACTATTTTGTGTTTTGTAGCTGAGCAATTTTGTTTTCTATTTAATTCTTTTATTTGACAGAATAAAGCCTTCAAAGCTTATAAGCTCATAAAATGTCAAATAAACTGTTAGGATTTTATATACCACAAGACTGAGAGAAGAAAACATGAATTAAAATTATGCTAAACTGTAATAGGGTTTATGACTTATTTTTCACAAATTCGGCATAAATTAAATTTATTTGACAACAACTTATTTTTTGGTGAAGAAATGAAGCTATGGGAAAATCGATTTTTGAAAATTCCATGTCGAATATCTCGTAACTTATATTATCAATTTTGTTAAAATATTAGTATACTGTAGGCTATTCTCTGACCAATTGTTTTTTTTTTTGGAGCTGTATCTGAATGTAAGCAAATGGCTTCAACTTTGAAGACCACACGTCGGGGAATAGGTTGTAGGTTAAGAAAGTAACCTGACCTGACCATATCTTCAGTGTTCTTAAAGCGATTTCGATGAAATTTTTGTTTTTTGTTTCTAAGGTCTATTCTGTATTTAAACTATCTAAAATAGAAAATGACCAGTGATAATCTCAGATAAGCTTATTGTAGCTGAGATTCCTTACCGGTAACTCAAAATGCTACAAAATTTGATTGTTAGTTGAATTTTGGGCTTAAGAAATCGCGCAGGGTGGTAAAGGTTCGAGTTGTAAAAAGAGTTAGTTGGATTTCATAATGAAAAACAGTAAACTTAGTATAGATTCAAGTAATTTTACTCAATTTTTTTAGTGTACGAATAAATGAAATTCTCAAAATTCTTTGAAAATGTCTTCATATGTAATATTTGAAGGTTTTATATTCTATTTCTTTTATCAATCAAAGTTTTTGTGAGATTAATTGATAACTTGCTTAATAGATCAATAAAGTAAGAGAGTTAATACTGAAAATATTGAAATTAGTTTTAACGGTTTTCAACATAAGAAGCGTCAAATATTGACTGCGAATGTTTTTTTTTATTTATTGACCCTATTTATTTAACTAAAATTTTTAATTGTCTTTTATCTGAAAATAGAAAAAATAATTTTTATTTTTAAATGGCTACGACATTTTGGTCAGTAAAAAATTAAATTTGGTCAGTAAAAAATTAAATTTGGTCAGTAAAAAATTAAATATGGTCAGTAAAAAACTTAAAATATCGGTAAAAAATTAAATTTAGTCTTCATAGAGCTCCGTCTTTGGATGCTCCGGGAGGCGAAAACTTTTTTGTTTGGACACTTTCGAGACTTTTCAACATAACCTCAAATTATTTTTGAAATTAACCGTCATGTGACGTTGGAAATTTCAGCGAGGCAAATTTGCCCGAGTTTACTGTATATAGTTTTGCTCGAAAATGAACGTCAAAAAGGTTTCCATGTCACGTGGTGCTGCCTACGGCTAACAACTCATGAGAAGAATAGGAAGAATACCTTTTTATCCGGATATGCAAAGCTTTAACTTTTATTAAATTCCTTTTAGTTTTTTATTGACTAAATTTTATTATTCACTGATCATATTTAATTTTTCACTGATTCAATTTCACATTTTAATGATTTTAAAAGAAATTTTACTAACCAATTTGACTTTTTACCGACCAAATTTGATTTTTCATCGACATAATTTTTTTACTGACCGAATTTTATTTTTAACTGACCAAATTTGATTTTTTTACTAACCAAATTTAGTTTTTACTAATCAAATTTGACTTTTAACTGACCAAATTTGATTTTTCATCGACATAATTTTACTTTTTTACTGACCTAAATTTATTTCTAACTGACCAAATTTGATTTTTTTACTGACCGAATTTAGTTTTTTACTGACCAAATTTAACTTTTTATTAATCAAATTTGACTTTTAACTGACCAAATTTTATTTTTTACCGATTAAATTTGACTTTTCATCGACCCAATTTTATTTTTTACTGACCAAATTTGACTTTTTACTGACCAAGTTTGACTTTTTACCGACAAGATTTTATTTTTTACTGATTTGTTTAAGTTTTTTACTGACCATATTTTATTTTTTACTAACCAAATTTGATTTTTTATTGACCAATATTTTATTTTTCCCTGACCAATTTGAATTTTTTACTCATCAAAAAGATTTTGCCTTTTTAAATTGGTGACTGTCGCCAAATGTAATTCCAAATTTCAGAACTTAAGGAATAGGGGAATGTGCGCTACTTTCGACCGATTCAAGCTTTTTTTCAACACGTTTTTAATGAATTTTATAAATTAATATATTATATTTTAATAACTAGACCAGTGACTCAAATTTAGCCATGGGTAAAATCCATTAAGAACAGAGAAAAAATTGAGTTATCCAAAGCTTAAGTCGTCCCAAGGTAGCACGTTTTCCCCTACGTATGTAAAATGTTTCGAATTTATTTTTTTTTTTAAATCCCAATAAATAATACAAAAATCTCTCATCTTATGACTTTGCATTTCTGTTGAAATGTTACGCGACGATAAAGAAATAAGAAAAATTTGGCGGCACTGTGTGAAATTAATCCCTTGAATTACTGTATTATTCCTTTTGTATTTCTCGGGTGTAATTTAGTATCGTTTTTTGGTCATGGAGAATATGTGAGGCCTCTGAGGCGCGTCCTTTGGTCACCATTCGCAGTAATGATGGACAGCAATTGAGGCTCATCTGCCTTTGATCTGAGGGAGATTGGTCCATTGCTCGCGGAGGTCACATTTTGAAATTGCGCCAATTGCATATATGAGGAAATAATTCGCGTGAGTGCATATCTGTGTTTGGACAGTTGTTGAGCAACATCTCTAATCGTTGGGCAATCATGTTGTCAGGGCAATCGATGGATACTTCCTTGGCAACTTCTTCTGATGGCGAAGTGCATCAGAATTCAATCACGCGCTGAATGCTGGTGTCACGTTTCAAAATTAACCTGATAACTTGTACATCAAAGCGTCTGACAAATTAATTTCATTATATTAATAATATTAAATAATTGCTGGCCCCAGGGGCAGACACAGCCCATATTTGACCATTTTCACACCACCACATTATCCCAAGACTTTCCTCATCAATTTACTGGTGAGATTTTTGTGCCCATGGGGGAAACATTTCTTCATTATATTCCCCAGACATTCTTCAATATTTTACAATTGTGGCTCATTGGTGTTGAGATCCCCATTTTTTTTGCTCACCTTCTTCCTCGCCTCCATCTGCAACATCGTGTTCAACATCCAAGCGAATTATATACAAAGCAAATTGTTTTTTCCATAAAAAGGAAGACGGGATTCTTGGCGTTTGTCCGAGTGCACACAAGACTTTATTTAATTACATCCCAAGCACGAAAAAAAAGTATTTGTATCTGCTAAATAAATTCACAAAAAAATCTGTGTGAATGACTTTCATCACGAAGATTTCTTCTTTTGCAAATTGTGTGTCGATTATTCCTGCAAAGACATCGATTGCCGTTCATGAGGAGAATCAGGGCAAAAAATGGTAAAAGGAAGTTCATTGAGAGTTAATTTGGACTTAGCAAAGAAAATGCATTCTTGATGCTATTTTTGTTCCAAGACAAAAAAAAGTTACACAAGTGAGTTGTAACTTATTAAATATTCTTTATTGTCGGGGGAGAGTCGTTAATTTGATTTCTTGACTCTTAAGACAAAAAGTGCAAAGGATTCGCGAGAAAATTGCACCAAGTGCTAAGCTCTTGCTACATCTGAGAAAAATCTGCGAGCTTTTATGAGTTTCTGAACAATTCAGCGAAAGATGTAACGCGATTACAAGTCATTTCCGGAAGATGAATTTGGTAGAGTAATGTTTCACAGAAAACAACGTTTGCACATTTGCTGCAAGTTAATTTTAGATGAAGGGTTGAAAATTTTGTAAATGGAACAACATGTCATTTTCAAGCTCTAGAAATCTTAAACTGGTACTTAAGGACAGATTGACTCAATGTGAAAATATCTCATTTTAAAGTTAATTTGTAACAAAGCAAAATTTTGCAACTAAGCATAGGGTAAGTCTGCCAAATTTCGGCATAGTTGCGTGCAAGCGTCAAAGTCTCAAGTTTGAAATGTAATATTTTAAATACAAATTGATTTTTTTTATTCTTTCTTCTGAAAGACTGTTGCTTGGAACCATGTAAAGAGTTTACCGTTTTTATTTACTCTAAAATCACTCTTAATACATTTTAAAATGAATAAAAATATAGACATAGCTTTGGTACCCTATTTCAGCCACCTTCATTCTCATAGTTCCTTGCCCTTCGGGAATTCTTCCAATATCTTTTTCACGTCATCTCGCTTGTCGAAGCTACATTTTTTGTTATTCTTTTTCATTGTATAATCTCTAGAGTACGTAAAATCTAAAAGTTCATGGAAATTCTGGGAACAAAAAAGGTGGTCGAAATTAGAAGCTGGCCGGAATTTGGCACACTTACCCTATTCCACATAAAAGTTCAGTATTTCAATTCATAAGATGTTTTTTTTAGTCCTATCGCGATCTCTAATTTACTGATGCTTGAATGCTTTCAAAAATAATTTTAACTTTATTAACTTAAAGCTTTTGCAGAAAAGATTTTATAAATCGAAACATTATTGTTAAAAAACGTTCTGAAGTTTAATAAGATATTTCGAAAGAAAATACCGTCATTTAAGATGTTATTATTATTGTTTTTTTAGTTCTTTTTTTTGTTAGAGAATAATTGGTTTTTTTCGTAGATCACAAAACAGATATTTGTGATAAGATCAGGCTTTCGAAAATGTTTTGAACATAGGACTTTCACAGACGAGATTTTGTACGCCGACGCATATGCTAGAAACCGTATGAGAGCTTAATAGGAGATTTTGAATTAAAATACTCTCATTTAAATTGGGTATTATAGTTCAAATTGACTAAAAGTATCTTAAAATTGTTGCAACATCAACATTATATCTTCATAGTTTTTCCTTAAAATATTTCTGAAAACTACAATATGCTTTAAATAATTTTATTTCCCTGTTGAATTCCAAGAAAAAACCCCATTCTTGACTCATATTCTCAAATATTGGATAAAATTTATTTCTTCGAAGAACATTATTCTTTTCCGTGACAAAGTTAGTGCATTCCAGAATACAAGAATTTTCTGATGCACAAACTTTTGCTCCATAACTCTTATACTTCAACTGTTCTTCTCTATACTCCCGAAAAATCCCTCAAAATTTATGATATCTAGCAAATTTTCTTGCACTGAAGTACCATCCCCAAATTGGGTACAACTTCTAGGAATTCGTAGAAGGGTTGTCTTTTTTACCACGCGGAACATCGCGTGGTTGTTGAATCATCATCATCATGGAGTAAAATTACCCATCATTTTAATTTCAATATGATTGTGTGCTGAATAAATGATTGTCGTAAATTCCCAGAGCAATTCATAGCTTCGAGAAATAGTTGGAGCACAGCATGGTTGCGCCATAAATTGGCATTAAGAGAGAGCGAGATCATATAAGAATTTGTACCAGCACTTAGTGCCACCGCGATGGGATAATCAGGACGCGAGGTCGCAATCATACACCAATATGAATTGGTTAGGGGAATTTATTCTCGCCATTATATCATTCACCACTGTGTTCAATTAATTTGCAATTTATAATGCTATCTCTTTGGACTTTTTGAGTTCAGTCGCCTCCAAGAGCAAGTGCAGAGATGACACCAATTGCCACAATCTTCAATCGGATGCTGATTTAATGAGATTAAGAGTGCGTCAAAGTAGGGAAAGTCGGGTTCATGTACGAGGCGACTGGGAGCTTTTGGTGGAAGAAAAAAGCTTCAATAATTTACATCTGAAAAACATTCAATTAACCCGTCTTGGAAAGCGGGGCTATTGGTAGAATTGTGCAAAGGAGAAGATATTACATTGAAATATCACTTAATGCAATTTACAATAAATATATTGCTCCGATATCGTCTTCTATGGCTGTTTTTATCGTGTCTAGCCGATTAAGTAGACAAAATTGTCATGTCATTTTCAAATACAAGATGCACCTTGTATCTCAATCCATTCTTAAGACATGTGGAAGAATCGGGCAGATTCAGTAAGGGGCAGATGCTACCTTTCCATTGAAATGTATGAGCTGAAGTCTAGCTCTCGTACTTTGACTTTAAGCTCTGTCTACATGTAATTAAATATTTAATCCTGTCAAATATTTCTATCCCATTTATTCCCTTGTTTGATAAAGCTTAGAACGTGTTCAAGCCTTAATATTCAATCAAATAACACAATAGGATGATTCTTTTAAGAAAATTTATTTGTAGTAGATGATGCTTAAAATGAAGCTTTGCAAACATTCGTACTTTTTTCTTCAAATTATGAAGGACAAAGGGGAATGTGGGGTACCTTTAATATTAAACTTTTTCTCCTATTTATGAAAGGAATTGGTGCCTATTGTAATGTAATTTAGCTTTATAATTGGTTTGTGGAGCTAAATTATATCATGGTAAGATCCAGTTTCATTCAAAAATAGGAGAGAATGCCCAATTTGAAAGATTCTCCAATTCAAAAGTACCCCACTTCCCCTAGATAAATACACTTACCATTTTAATTTACGATGGCCTTAATTTAATTTAAAGGTCCCTACACATTAAGAGCATTTTTCATCAAAAATTGCATTTTTGACAGAGTCTTGACGTTTCCACCTACAACAGTGCAGACAATTTCTTTCACAAAGAAAATTTTGACGAAAAATGCTCCCAATGTGTACAGGCCTTAAGACTCTTTTTCTAAAAAAAAAAGAAATAAAATTTTTTTCCGAAAACCGAAATTTTGAAAAATAATGAGAACGTTTAAAGCGTCTTTGTTTTTAAAAAAGTTTCCTGTGCGCCTTAACAATAACTATAACAGTTATAATACTTTTTGGATTTGGTTTTTAAGTTAAAAATCTGTGTTTTCTGTCGCATTTGTATAATTCTAAATTTTAAATTGACGATTGGAGGTTCTTTGCATAAATTTATTTTACTAGTCTTTACTCCCAAATATTAAAGTAAAGGCCAAATCGATCCCTCAGAATATAAACCGAACAACTCGCAAATTTTTCAGGAGAGCGATTTAAAGCTGAGATTTTACATGCTGATCATAGGATTTTTAAAATTTGAAACCCATATAACTTTGGAAATAATTAACTTTTCGGTATAATATTCACCGGAAAGGTAAAGGGTGTCAAGGAGTACCCGAAAAGCAAAAAAAACGAATTTTGCAAAAAATCGAGTTGTTCGGATTATATTCTGAGGGCTCGAAATGTTTTCAAGGATTGACCTGACTTTACATGGGCCCTTATACTTATAAGAAACTATTTCTTAATATGGTTTTAGTTATTTTGTAACACTCAAATAGGTTTTTTTTTATTTTATTAGGGGTTCATCTGGAAGATGACTGCCCCGTCAAATAGGTTTTAAACATTGAAAAATATATCCTTTTAGTATTTAAAATTAATAAATTCGTACAAAAAAAATTTGTTACCTGTAGTTATAAACAAATTATATTACAAATTTATAGAAAAGTCCCCTATATATCATATCATTATCGTACCTGTTTACTGCTCGAACTCAAAGAGATAGCAGTTATATAATCCGCTTTTTTCCAACTTGTCATTGTTCTGGCTGGAACCAAAACGGCAAAATATATCAACTTCCGATCTTCGGTGACTCCCAACAAAAAAGTATTATCCTCACCCCCTTTACTTCCTTTAAAATCATTTGGTTTACTTTGAAAATGGCACTATTAGTTTCTTCCATTGTCACATATGTTTTAGAGGTATCCTAGGCGAATATTTCGTCAAAACATACCTATGACCGGAAAAATCACTATTTTGAATGATTGAAGGTGAAAGGACAATAACTTTGGATGGCTCATTTTTAACCGATGTAGTTAATTTGTGTTTTTTGGAAAGGTATTGAAATTTCGAATCCGGCTACTTGGTTCTTATCGATAATAAATCGGTTAAGTAACCGATTTTTGAATAATTATTTTCGGAAATTATTTTTTTTTTACTTTACTTCAATTTTGTTCCCGAATTAAAGGTCAAACGGTAAGAGATATCGACTTCTGGTTAATTAAAACTATTAATAAGTGGTAATATCTCGGACGGTCATTTTTCTTTTTTCCTTCTAACCCCCTGCGTCTTATCTAAAACCATGTTTTTTTCGGTTTTTCATAAAACTGGCTCAAGCTTTTTCAATGATTTTCGGATATGTTTTAGGGGTATGTCATAATGAACATTTCGTCCATATGTATCTATAACCGGAAAATTTCCCATTTTAAATTAGGGAAGGTTAAAGGTAAATCACTGTGAAGGTTAAAATTTTGCAGCCGATTTGGTTGAATTTGGATTTTCTAGGAAGGTCTTGACATTTCTTATCCGGCTATGTTAGTCCTAAACGGTGATGAATTGATCAAGTAATCGTAACTGATTAATTTTTCTCATTTATCCCTTTTTATTTGCTTTAGCCTTATAGTAATGACAAGGGTATTCTAAAATGGACACTTCTTAGCCAATTTCCTGGTTTAGGATAGGTTTCCGATTTATGAATGAATTTAATCGTTGATAAATCGATATATTCCCAAAAAAGACAATTTAGAAAAAAATTTAAAGGATAGCTCGGGAGTTCGAGCATTCCGCAAAGCTAGGATGTTTTACCATCTCTTTTAACTAAAAAGGATTGATTCGTTTTCCAAACAAATTTTTTTATTCAATAAAAATTCAAGGTTTATTACTTAAAATTAAGAAAACAAGTTCTAAAACAATGTTTTCTAGGATAATTATAATCCAATAAAGTCGAAAAAACCATCCATTCTTCATTATCTCTTTTAGTTTAGGCGCTAGGTGAGAAAATATAAAAATTTTTTGAAACTCTTTTTGCTTCTAAAATTCACATTTTTAGTTTTTTAAACAAAATATACAAAGTAGAATGACATATCTTTGAATAAAAAATAAATTTATTTTAGTCAGATAACTTTAAATCGATATTTTTATGGAAATTGGAAATGAGTTTTTTTGCACTAAAATTTTTTGTTGCTTTTTCCTTGACCTGTCACACAAAACTGGGAATAGCAACAAAACGAAGAGTCAAAATGAGTTAAAACTTTCAAGAGATGTTTATAAGACTATTACCGAGGACACTATAGCACTTTTAAATAAATAAAACCTTTATTGTCGCTGTAAATGTGATTTTTGCGATTTTTGTGAAGACCGCCTGGAGGCGGTCTTACCCTTTAGAGGGTTAAGTCTACCTTATCCTTCTCAAAACTTCCGTATTTCCGAACGTAATTGTGGTTAGAGAATTTTAAAACGGAAATCGATACTCATACCTGAATCTGTCCCACTCTCCTCTTCTCCAAACTAACCGTTCAGGCGGTATTTATCGTTATGCTACAATAAAATCTTAACGAGATACTTTTTGAGCCATTAGCCAAATAGCTCTCGATGCGTGTGACTTGAGCACAAGTTCTTGGGGCTCGTGTGGAGATGTTTTTGGATGGTGGATAAACCATTTGATGTCGCCATCGTTAAAGTCCTTTCGCAAGAACCACCAGTATCCCACAATGATGAAACTTGCCACATAAGAGAGAAATTCTCACCACAAACTTCCCAGCAAAATGGCCAAAAGAGACGATGAAGCTGCATTCAGAGAGTTATTAGGTTTAATTTAATGTCACACAGATCATTTTGTTAATTATTAAATTGTGTGCTTTTTATTGTGTCGCTCCAAATGGACTTGTCCCCTCTCATAAGACACATTCAACTTGCTTTTTTTATGTACTGTCTTTCAGTATCTTTAAGACCACGTGTAGAGAGATGCCAAAGAATTTGCACCATTTCCCTCAAAACAATTTTTCTTTCCAAATCACGCATTCGGGCGAAAGAAAAGATGAATTGTGACAAATCATAAATTGTCTTTCTTCCTGATAATTGATGGTTTTCTCAAAAGATGCAGATATAGTTGTAGTAAATCATATTTAGAATATGAACGCCCACAGTGGGATTAGGTTAACCCAAAGTTTTTCTCAGAATTTTCCAAGACACAAATCGCTATGTAAACAATTTTTTCCTTCTAGCTAGATTCATGTTCAATATTTCATATTAATTTGAGATAGTCGAAGAATAAAAGAGGACAGTAACCTTTAAATCTTCAACAATGTAATACAATGACATATCTTTTTTAAATAAGATTTAATGTTACATGAATTTATGTGCAATTGGTTTAACAGGTGGGCGTGACCGATAAGATCTGAGATGGTTATTTTTATTGTTTGACCTTAGGTTAAATTAAATTTAAATAAAAATCAAGTAAATTGTTTCTGAATTTCATTTATGTTGATGTATTCTCTTGTAGTATCAATCTTTAAAGCTTCTTATGAAGCACAATATTAATAAATTTTCCTGAGGGAAGGAACATATTCTAAAATAAATGGTTTTAAACGTTGTATGTTAAGAGATTGGTTCACTAACTATTTTTTAAATAGGGAAAGCTGGGTCTATTTTGAACTGTGGAGTTACATTGATTTACGATTTTTTCTCTTATTCCTAAAGGAAGCAGGGCCTTACAATTATTTTATTTAGTTCCATAATGGTAATGTCTATCTAAATTTTATTTCAATTTCCAAATGTCAATTTGACGACCACCAAATGTAGAGACCAAGCGATTAAAGACAGAGATTGATATCTTAACCCTTTAAGGACGATTGGATAACCGATACCTCAATTTTTTTCCTTCCGACCATCTAAAATTATGCTTTCTTCTTAATAGTCCGAAAAAATTGTCTTGGTTTTGTATCACTGCGGTAACAAACTTGGTTTTATCGGTTAAGTATTAGGAGAAAGTGGGGCAGTTTCACTTATGGACTGCAAATTGGATTTTAACAATGTTTTACAAAAAAAAAGAATAAAATATTAGTATGTTGTGAGTTACGGTTGTAATTACAGTTAATTCTAAATAGAAAAATTTATGTTATAATGTCTTCAAATAGTTTTTCAAAAGTAAATATTAACCAGTGGGCCTATTCTGCTGTTGAAACGGAGCTTATCACGCCTAAAAATCACGATTTTGCGTGATGCAAATACACATCATACACAGAGCTTTGGCTCTGTGTGCGTGGAGATTTGGCGCTTTCAGCGACATAGCATGTGTAGTAGTGAGGAAAAATCGTGAAAATGGCTGTTATTTTAAAAATCACGCAAATTTTATCTCGCGAGCTCCTGGAGGTCCCGAGATGAAAAATTAAATGCATTTGAGGTGGAAAATTGCTGTTTAACGCAAAGAAATAGTTATTAATATTCTTTCTATTAATTTTAAGAAATATATAATTCCCAAGTTTTCCAATTTTCCATATGAGTTCCCTATTAGTAGTTATGTTTCGATTTCAACGTTAATGTATGTTCAAAGAAAAGTTCTAATTTGTGACAATATGTTTTGTAAAAAACATTGTTATTTTGTAAATAATGGAGAAGGAGTCAAAGGTCAAATCCGTGTTCATTTTTTATCTAAAATATAAACTATGAAAATCATGGTTAATTCCACCAAGTTGATAAATAATTTCAAAGAAAATAAGCCAAGCTTATTTTAACAGAACAATACCTTGTGGAAAGTGGCGAAAATTTATAATATTGTATTTTCATACAATGCAATGATCGGAACCATCTTAGAGTAAATTCTACAGAATTCAACAAAATTTGCCGGATGGGTGACTTTGTAATTAACTTTTGCGATGGTGGCGACGGTAGATGCTTCGATCTGACTACTTACTCCGGGAAAACAAATTTTCTTTCACAAAATTTACGAAATTTCAGACCAATCACTCATAAACAATACCCATCAAAACTTCGTTCTACAATTCCGTGTTTTTTCTTCTTTTTTTCCAGCGACATACTCAAGAGCATAAGTTTCATGCTGTGAAAAAATTACTGCTAAATTTATGAATACCAATTCTGACACATCCGTCTAAAATATTTGCGACAATTCATAATTTATATGAATTACTTTCAAAATTTGTACACCATTTCCAACTTAATATTTCCCCCTTGCCTGTGATTTCTCGAGGTTTTACAGAAACACATAGTGAAAACTATAGATTAAAAGAGAAAATCATTGAAAATTTTAATTTTCTTGCTTGGCACAGTAGTTGCAAGAAAACTTATTAAAATTGGCTAAATTTATGAAATAGAATGTCCAACGGTAATTATTTTGAAATTTCATCACGCAGCCAAAGAGCGAATGAGAGAGTGCGAGCGAAAGCAAGAGTGTGCTCAAGATTGACAACTGCAGTGGAGTTAAATGCAGTTGACGGATTTTTCCAGAGTTTATCGCGAATTTTCTTAGTTGATAAGTCAAAGGACAACAATTTTAGTCTCGTGAAAGGTGTTTGTGTGCTTTACAGTGATTATTTTGTTCACAATTTCATTTAATGTGGGCCGAAGCCAGCCTCACACACACAAGCACTATCACGAAATTAGTGATAAATCTGCGTTTCACAGCAGAATAAGGGCCCAGATTTAGTTTTTCTTTCTTGAAACTCTCTAAGAAGAGTTTATCAGGCTTACCGTTTAAAATACATCATCAATCCATTTCTGAAAAGATTTTTATGATCTCAAATTTATTTGCAAAGACGAGAACACTTCCTCAAAAAACTCTGTCTAAAATATTTCTAAAATGAACTTTTATTGAGTGGAAATCTGATAAAGAAATAAACGTTCTTTCCGATGTGTTTGAAATTAAAAACCAATTATATAAAATCTTTAGGTAGTGATCGTAAGCTGAAAGCTTGCTAAAGCCACCAAAAAAAACGTTTCCTTGAAAAAAAAAATACCGGGAAATTTATCTAAAATAGAACATTAAAAAGTCTTTGCGACTCCAAAAACCTCTTCCAAGACGACATTGTAGCTGCTTTTGAGAAAAGTTAAAGAATTTATTTAGCATATTTTTTTTAATATAGGGGAAACTGGGGTACCACCAAACACGGGGTAGCACCGGTAGCACCAAACACTAATTTTTATTTCTAAACTACTTGGACTATCTCGACCATTTCTTCAGTGGACAAGCATCCCTATAATGCCTATAAATTTCTATAAGTCTTGTCCTCTGAAGTCGAACATCCGATTAAAAAATTGCAGTGTTTGGTGCTATCCCGTGTATGGTGGTGCCCCAGTTTCCCCTATTTGATCGATTTTTTCTTTTATCGATTTTTAATCCAAATTAAAAGATTTTGGGGTTTAAAAGCTCATAGATCCAACAAAAGTGACGGTCTTCACATTGTGAGGAAAAAACAGAACCACGACGTTTACTGTTCTTGTCCCAGTGTTTAATCACTCCCATAATCACTGAGTAACTCTTTTGCCAGCTTTTTAGTGTGATAAATTTTCCCCACCTTGTTCGAAAATTTAGTATGAAAATTCGAAATTGAATTTGAATTCTTCAAATTTCAACGACTTTTTGTGCAAATAGAATTCCATTTACCTTTTATCCGAGACACTATTGGAGAATCAAAATCTACTTCTGTTTAAGGCCATTGAGGCGTTCCGCAACGTTGGGACCAAGGGGTAATTCATAATCAATCTGATTGACTCGGGTTCCCAAAAAAATGTATGGGTTCCCCGGGTTTCCTGAAAAAAATGTATGGGTTCCCCAGCCAGATTGGCTCGAGTTCCCCGAAATGAGTTACCCCTCGGTTGGGACGGTTTGTCTCCTGATTTTTCTAACTCTTAACCCTATAAGGACGATTGGGTCACCGGTGACCCAAAAATGAAATTTTTCCTACGTCCATCTAAAGTTGTATCTTGCACTTAAAGGTGAGAAAATATTATTTTTTCCGACCCCCATTTTTTGACCCTCTCGTCCTTAAAGGTTTAAGGGAAACCTGTAGCTTTTCACACATTTTTTATTTAAGACATTTAGAGACTGATCTTATCTAATAATAATCATTGTTCAACACAAACAAATTGTGTTGAATAAAAGGTACTTTGTAAGCCTTAATTAAGGTAAATGCGAAAGCTTCAATAGGAATTAGCAAGAAATGGGTCCTCAATGTTTTATTAATAATATGCTTTGGTAAATTTGGAAGCATTTGTGCTTTTTCAGTTAAATAAACTTTGCAAAAGTCGATTTAAGAATATGATAGAATGAAAGAATCCTCCTTTTGATACAACCGCTATTGATGTGACTTTTCAATATTGTATACATTTGACACTTTATTGCTTTAGATCTGTTTTTTTTGAGCATTTAAAGGAAAACTCTCTCATTATGTTTTTTCAGTCTCTGAAAAAGTAACGTGAATTTTCCGCACAAAGAAATCTATCAAAAAGCACCCTCAAAACTCTTCGTGGAGTATTTTGAATCAAAACATCAGATATGCTTTCAGAGATAAAATCCAAAACAAAAAAGAACTGTGTCATGGTAACAATTCTAAGAAATTTTCAGTTTTATTTTCTCAAGAATCAACTCTTATTATAAATTGAACTTTCAATTAAATTTGTCCATTTTTGTGGAAATAAATGATCTCATTATAAGGGTTCAATGGGACACCAATTAGGGAGTCATTATGGGCATAGCAATTAAGTTGACACTCTTCTGGGACCAAAAACACGAAAATAAATTGAGAAAGCAGATTTTAATTGATTTACAATGGGGAAAATGGAAGAAAAGTGAATGAATGGAAATAATTGAGTTTCACCACTTTGAGAATCTCTTAATGTTACGTTAGAGTTGACAACAAGTGAAATTTCATATTCAAATGATTAGGCCAAGAATGAGGAGCTGAACCGCATTTGCAATTACCTTTCTCAGACTTCTTGTTCTATAAATTATTCATTTATGAATCAGATGCATCCTGAGTTGCTCTTGCACCAAAGAAAATCTCACTCGACATTGATGTGGAGCTTCATTTTACCTCAGAAATTTCCAGCTGGATCATCTGGTAATGGAGATATATGCCGAAGCATTGGACTTTAACATCTGCAGAGTGTCTTGTTGTCAAGTGCCACTGATTGATCTCATCAAAGTGCCTCGACCACAAGACGATGCCATCAATTGGCGACTATCTATTTATATATAATTTTGCAGGCGAATTGCAGAAACTCTCATGGAATTTCCCCTTATACTTACCTCTTCAGATGCATTTTCTTGTTGCAATATAGTGTGAAAAAGAATTTCTCTATTATCATTTTTGTCTCCATCTCAAACACTTTATCACACCCATCATCATCATCCAATGTGAATTTATTCAGCATTTCTCTCTCGCACTTCTTTTTTATTGGCGAAACTTTGACGCACAAAAAAAAAAGATTATTTTCTTTCCAATAAAATACCAATCTTATTGCTGTTGGGTTTCCTCAAGCTTTGGAATATTTTCACCCTAGAGTTCATCTCTTTGTTTTTCCATTTCACCAGGCAAATACACCAAAGAAAAAAAGATAAAAAACCATTTGGAATCACTCTGCTCTAGAATTTATTTGACACAGAGAGAGATTGTATCAATTTTATCGAGATTTAATTAATAAGAAACAATGTAATTTTTTTATCGGTGCGATTGCAGAAATATTGATTTATATACTTTGTAAAGAAAGTTTATAAAAGTTTTATTGATCCGGAATATATCTCAATTAATAATACTTTTAATTGGTTCTTTAGAAATGTCAATTTATTCATTAATCCACTTTTTAATTGAACGTTATCTGCAATAATGTTTCAACAAGAAATTTAGGGAAAGAGAAATAAAAATTTAAGAATTAAAGCCTAGTAGAGTGATGATTTTTCATATTGCTTGATTTGTTAGGGGAGAGAGATGCAGTTTCGTATAGCTGAATCATTTAATTCTAAAATGATAGTACTGATTTTACGCCATTTAGAGTAAAGTTATGTTTTATTGGATGCTATGCACTTATGGACAACTACCTTCAACCTTCAATTTTTTTTTACCTAAAGCAGATTTCGAGAAATCTCGAAATTGTGGGTCGTATCATAAAATGTTTGTTTTATGTTTTTCGAGATTTGTTTAACCGATTCAGTCAATGTACCAGAAATACTTGAAATAGATTGTTCATATTTTGGAATTAGTTTTATACAGATTAATAAATGATTTTTTGAATCATTTTCATTGAATTTAAATTCTGTACATTCATTAATTACAAACTCTTTTGATTTAGATAGAGTAACTATCTAAGAATATGAATTAGCAATCAGAATTCAAATCAGGAAAGAGGATGGAGTTCAATTTTAATAAATTCGACGGAATGTCGTATTTTCCGTTCGCCATTTTGAGCAAAAATTTTGCATGACTTTCCGCGAAGCAAGAAAATAACAACAAAATGTATTTCCATCGCAGTAGGACTATTTTTTCGAAGTAATTGAAAGACCAAAGTAACGAAAAATCCATTCCCGACAGAAATTCGGATATCAATTGCGCAGAAATAAATGATCAAAAACCGTCTATTTTTTGATTAATATATTAATCGATGGGTACGAATATGTTAAAAAAAGTAAGATATCTGCAAGCTGTCCATTATACAGGCTTCAGACCTAAGGTTTAGCTATATGGCTTAATTAGTCTATTTTTTTTTATCAATTGCGATTTTTTGGAGAAAATTACCTTAGGATTGGATTATTAAGGACAAATGACCTATTAGGCTTTTCAAAAGTAATAAAATTGCTCGCAATTTAAGATTTTGAAATATTCGGGTACTGGGCTAAACCTCTAGTCTGAAGCCGGCCTAAGGATATAACGCTTATATTTGGTGATTTCATTCTACATATTTTTGATCTACCCAAAAGAAATAAGTATAGACTGGATTCGAAAAACCACTAATTTGGTTATCGCGACAGTAGGGGAATGTAGGCATGGTTCGCACAGAGTGAACCTTCAAACGATGTGAATTTTCTCTTTGTTTACAAAGAGCTGACTCATTTCTCATCTCGTTTCATGAGCTTAATAATTAACTATCTTATGGCTAAGAAATGACGAACTAGCTCTTTGCAAACAAAGAGAAAATTTGCGTTGTTTGAAGGTTCACTCTGTGCGAACCATGCCAACATTCCCCTGAGTGCTAATTTTATGATTTTCCGAAATGCATTTTATGGCCTTTACACAACATAAAAAGATTTTTAAAATGTTATAATTTCATTAATAGTGCCAAATATGGACTAAAACTTCTCTTGCGTGTAGAGGTCATTAGGTAAAAGAAGGCAAAGCATCCCAGCTTTGCAGAATGTTTAAACTCACGAGGTAGTGTTCTCCGTCAATTACTTTTCCATGCGGTTTTATGTTCCGGTTTTAAACAAATCCGTTGAAAAATAGATCATCCAAAATGCTTTAACTTTGACCTTTGAAAATTCGAAGTCGAAATTTTTTTCGGTCATAGTTTTCTATAGACGAAATGCTCACATGAATTACCTCAAAAACATCGGAAAATAAAGTAAACCGCTGAAGTCCTGAGGGAAAAAAACCCAAAAGGAACAGAGGGGTTTGCCGTTTATACTTATAGTTGAAAACGATCTGACGAGGTCGCATTTCACCTAGAGCCACGGAATCTGAAATTGTAAAGAACTCAGCTACAAATTCTGATTATACTGTTCTCTGTTTGAAAATTTAATAATATTTCTGCAAGCTCTCCTAAAGTGCAAAAAATCCGCTGAAAATATTTTTTTGCATGACTGCCTCATTCTCCCCTAATTTTACTGTAACACGAAGTTTACTTAGTTAAGAGTATCACAATGTTCTCATTTCTTTCTTCGTGAAAGGTGTCATTCTTTGGATTCTCTTACCTGGAGTCGTGTAGTCACAGCTAATTCTTCAAGCCATTCACTACATTAAGAAATTTAATTAAATTTTTGCATAGATAACAGTCTGTTCTATTTTTACTTAAATTACTTAACATAAACTTTACTTAAACTTAAATCATAAAAAAATTAAAGAAAATGAAATTTTTTAAAGCTTTGAACTACCGGAAAAAATGGTTTTATGAATTGACAACCATAAACCAATAGGGTAGGGTCATCACTTGTGACATCACTTATGGACAGCGTGTAAAAATCTTATGTTCTTATCTATACCAGATTTGGAAAAATTACAAAATTATCAGTTTATTATGTGATTATAACAATTTGATGATTTTTCGAAAACTATTTCAGATAAGAACTTAAAATTCTTGCTCATTGTCCATAAGTGTATAACGTACATAAGTGATGACTACACTCTACCCATATTTTTTTAGAGCTGTACAAGAGTTTTACCCGTTTCACCTAAGATTGAGCAAGCGGCATGAAGCCTGGGGCATATGAGGACCCAGACTTCGGCTCAAGTGAGTGATTGGTATCTATACTTCCACCCTTGTTAAATATTCTAATAGTTCCTGATTTTTTTATGGACACAGTTAAGTCAGAAAGGTTAAACCTCTTCAAAAATTAAATTCAAAATGATTCTGATGATTTAACATTCATATAACCAGTTTTATAAACTTCAAATAAAAATGGAAATATATTCATTTTTTACGCTTTGCGAAGTGTTCGAACTCATGACTTAGGTGCTATCCCTCAAAAGTACTTTCACATCATTTACCCTTTACCAGTTCTCAACCGATCTAAACCGATTTGTAAATCACTCGAACGATCCCACAAAATAATTTTGAGAGTAATAAAGTTGATTTTCAGACAAAAAATACTTAGGGTAAGTGTGCCAAATTTCGGCATAGTTGCATGCAAGCGTCAAAGTCTCAATTTTGAAATGTAATATCTTTATAACAAATTGATTTTTTATTCCTTCTTCTTAAGGAATATTGTTTAGAACCTTGTAGAAAGTTTATCGTCTTTATTTACTTTAAAATCATTCTTAATACATTTTAAAATGAATAAAAATGTAGACATAGCTTTGGTGCCCTATTTCGGCCACCTTCATTCTCATAGTTCCCTGCCCTTTAGGAATTCTTCCAATGCCTTTCTCACGTCATCTCGTTTGTCGAAGCTACATTTTTTGTTATTCTTTTGCATTGTATAATCTTTAGAGTACGTAAAATATTAAAGTTCATGGAAATTCGAGGAACAAAAAAGGTGGCCGGAATTGCAAGCTGGCCGGAATTTGGCACACTTACCCTATTGGTTTATAACCGATTCATTACCGGTGCACAACTGATTTAAACCGATTTATAAATCACTCAAAACATTGCCCAAAAAACTTAGGGCTAATTATAACTGAATTTCGAATCAAAATTAGTTATTGGTTGTGAAACGGTTCATTACCAGTTCAGAACCGATTAGAACCGATTGGAACAAGATTCAAAATATCAAAATATTAAATGAAATGATTGAAAATCCTTTTTAATATCGGATTTTCGAATGAATATTTCAAATTTTGGGTGAAACTGAGGCTGCAGTATACACGAGACAGTTCTAGAATCTAAGAACTGCAATTTTTTTTTAAATTAGATATTAAATTAACTGTAGGAATTGTCGACATAAGTGCAAGTTGTGTACACAGTAAAAAATTATTGGCTGTTTTACCATGATTTCATTGTAAATTTTATATTAAACATGTAATCGTGTGTACTGATACACATTTGTGTAATTTGTACACATTTTGTCGGAAAACTGTGTAATTTGTACACATTTTATTTGAAAACTGTGTAATTTTACACGAAATATGTAAGAAAATGTACACAATTGTGTAATCATTCGCAATTTATTACACGGTTTGCAATTACATCAAAATTAAGTTACACATTTTCATATTACACCTTTTGCTGAAATATATAATTTGTGTAACTTTACAAGAATAATCGTGGTAAAAAAGCAAACCAACGATTATCCTTGTAATTTTTTTTTACTGTGTAGACATAAATAACAGTGTTTCGTTCTACCCTATGTTTACTACTGCCCCTGTCTCCCCTAATCAATTTTTATAATATTAAATTCCACTTCATTCATTTAGATGTTAAGGGATATTTATAGAACTTTGTAGTCTAGAACTCAAACCATCCTGCACACTCTTAACACGGATATAATCTTTATAAGCCCATTAAACGTCCTTAAAGATAATATTGACTTTATATATAGAATTAAGCCGTGTGGAAATGGTTTATAAGAATTCGCGAAATTCTAAATTGGAGTAGAAGTTTATCAATGTTGTTCTTGATTCGAATGGAAATTTGTAAGATAATCCTTCTGGAGAATTGAGAAACCGTAGTCTGGAGTCTTGAGCGTAACCTCCTTCCAATTTACAAAATTCATGCTTCTCGCACGGAAGTGTCCCTATTATCAAATTGTTATGGGCACGATGTGCGAAAACATCATAAATAAAATTTCATAGTTGATTTATGTTGATGATGGAGACATGATGCTGGGCTGCTCAATTTTTTTTCTCTTAACAGTAAACTAAAAGCCCAAAGCAAAAAAGATGGAGAGAAGCTAAAATATTCGTGACAAGTTTCAGTGCCCAATAATCTGCATAAAAATTTTTATCATCACACAATTGGGTTAGTGACCTGCAAATTGTTATGATGATTACCAAGGAATATCATATCTTGAAATTAGGTAATTTGCAAATTGCCCCAGTGAGTGGATGATAGTAATTGGAGCATGAAGAAATATCTGCACACGCATCTTTTCTGGGGAAGAGGAATAACCACCATCCCGGAAAGACTGTGCACTGGAAGTCTTTATTTAGTTGGCAGGGTTGGCAGGCTCACGGCCTGGAAAGGAAATGTAGTAGATGAATTGTTAAAGAAGAATATTAATGTTTTGTGTACACAAAGCTTCATATTCAACGTAGGACTCCACAGAGTGAAATGTGTGGCTTTTCTTTTTGCAAAATCACAGTGGAAGACAAATGAGAGATTTCAACTCATCCTCCATCATCATGGAAAATCCTTACAATTTCCATCGAGGATAGTCATTTTTCACTTGGAACTTTGCTTAGCGATTTTTAAAAATTATTTTTGACTAATTGAATCACTTCCTGGGACAATGAAAAATTCACTCTTCCGGTTGTCTGACTTCTTCTGACAAATTTCTCCATCCACCTTCCCAGCTATAAATTCCCAACAATTAATACGACTGTCGAGGGTGGTAGTGAGTCAAAGAAGTGGAAAATTGTCCCACATTCACACCAAATCTCTCCCCCAACTTGTCCTACAAGTAAAGCTCAGTGACAACGATGGGGGTGAGTGAAAATTTACACCCTCGCTCAAGAATTCTAAATTAAAAACTGTTCTTGATGGACTTGGTAAGGAATACCAGGGTGATGTTAGCTTGCGTGAGTGACCTTTATTAAATTCCACACCCCCTTCACAAAGCAGCAATAAATTTGCATGTTCAATTCCCCAAATAAATGACGCCCTAACAGCGTTCAAATTGAACACTTTTCTCCAACCACTCTGATCATACTTTCCAGTAGAAGGTGTGGAGAATTTCTGTGGAGATGTACATTTCTCTATCAATTATGCTAATATTGGTATTAAAGTGAAAATCCTGCAAAAATCTGCTGACAATAAATTCTGGAAAAGAAAAATATTGGTTATTTAAATTTCTTGATTGGAATGCTCCATTAAAATTAATTTAGAAGATTTTAGAACATGATTGTTCTAAAATATACCAAAGTTTATTTTTAAGCACAAACTGAAGCTCTGTGATTTTCAACATTTGAAAATTTATATATTGTTGAAGCACCATTACTGTCAATTTAGTTAAATATATTGACAGCGAAAATGTAATTTTGCTGTTATATGAAAACTAAGGAAAAATTGAAAATCATAGAAAAAATATATAAAAGAAATATTTAAAAATACAACAGAAATGGATTGACTCATACTCATATCATAAGCTCAGTTCGTAATTATCATGAAAATTTAATTTTTGTAATTATTATTTCCAATTATTATTAGTACATGTATGTACTAAATCAATTTCTGATTGACATTCAAATTGACAGCTCTTGCGCCGCTTGTGCCTCTTGAAATTTGAATACTGTTCTATTTTTTATTGCTTGAACTTCAGAGTATAATCCCTCGATTAATATTATAGTTAAGTATATTTCGACTCCTTCCGGTTACGACTAGTAATGGTTTTTCAAAGTCAAAGTTAAAAAAGTTCTAGAGAGCGTATTTATCAACCGAATGGGGCCATGTTTGAACTCGTTGAAAGGGTTTTGGAATTATTGGCAAGGCTGAATGAACCGGTTAAAATCAGTTATCAATTGGTAATAAACCGATTCATAACCGATAACTATTTTTTATTAGAGAATGAACTGTATTACTTCTAAAATATTTTGTGCGAAATTTTAAGTGATTTAATCTCTTTAATAAATCGTCTGTGAACTGGTAAACGGAAAATTAAGTGGTCTTTAGACTAGAGGTTTATTCCAGTTCCCGAAGGTCTCAAAATCCTGAATAACAATTAATATTATTGTTTTTCCGAATGTAATTGATCATTTACTCTTAATAATCCAAGACCAGATTTTTGAAAAAAAATACTGATAAGAAATTAAAGAAGTTAAGCCAAACTGAATCCAAGGTCTAAAGGTCTAAGGTCTAACATGCTAAACCTTAGGTTTGAATCCCGTATTATCCAAAAGCGCTTTTGAGGTATGGGATGTAAGTCGCGAGTTCGAACACTTTGCAAAGCAAGGAATCCTTTGCCACCTTTTTTTTAAATTTATATCCGAAATGTCTTCCATTTACATTACCCGTTCGAGAAGCCATACAGGTCGTGTTAAGGATACGGTTTCTCATTTGTACTAAAACTTTTTAACCTGAGCAATACTAGTACAGTTTGTATTAGAGCCAAACTTAATGCCCAATAATTTAGGAAAATCGATGGCTCAGAATAAAAAACGAATAACTCGAGAAATGAAAATTTTGCAAGAGAGCTATTCAAAGATTTTACATACTGGGTATAGGGCTTTTAAGATTTCAAACTCATATGACTTTGAGAATAATAAATTCTTAGGTATAATATTCACGAAAAACACGAATCGAGTTATCGACTATTGAGTTATTGACAGAGAATCGAGTTATTCGACTTATTTTCTGAGCCTTCGATATTATTTTACTGCTCTTGATAAGTTTCTTTACACTATGTGCTAGATTTCAGGTTTCTGCATAATAATTTCGCATTTTCATTTTTTTTGTTAAAAACTGGGAAGTATAATAATAATTTCACATTTCTATTACCTTTACAATCTGGTAGAATAGTGACATTACCTACCTATATCATCCTCGTGCTATGCAATCCGCCACTGAGACTCTCCCATTTTAACAGCCCAAAGCAGTCATACTTTGTTCTTACTTACTGTTCTTACTTTATTCGTGTAAGACCTAGGCAGGTCTCACACGAATTCTGCCTGGGACGTTAAGTGATCTGATACCTATTGACCTCTATGATAGCGTAAGTCAAGCTCCGGGTTTCTGCATTTTTTACACACTTAAACCATCGGCATATTTCTTTTAAGATATCCCATGCATCACCTCTCTCTTTTAGTTTTAATTGCTAAAATACTTGATAAAGAGTCCAATAAGATAGAGTAATACTCATGTAATAGCGAATATGCAATGAACAGTACAACCATCTAAAATCTTCCTCGCCTTGTTGATTGACATCCTTTCGTCTCCGCAGAAAGGCAGTATAAATTTGAACATACTTCAAGCGCGAATAAGGAATTTGACTTTTTTCATCGAAAGCTGTAGTGAAGCTTTTTAGATTACTTCCCATGACGTTGACACGCGTGTAAATTATGGCTTAAATAATTCACACGCACATAGCACAATCTCTCGTCAATTGATAGAGCAAAGCTCTGGAGAATTTTATCCCGAGAGCTTTTGCAAAAGAGAAAAAGTTTGCTGAAAACTCAAACTCCTCAAATTAGTGAAAGAGCAACAGCATGAAGGGAAAAAAAATCATAAATCGAATGGTGCGCAAAATTTAATTTACAGAAATATTGTGAGAGATTCATTAGAGATGGAACATAAAAAGTTATGTTGCTCCGTAATTCAACCAATTTATGCGATGGAAAATGCGGAGGAAGAGTGGAATAAAAAACACCAAAATTGCGTATTTCAATAGTACCCTCATCCCTTATTGTGTCTTATGCTTGGGGTGGTTTTAGTTTCCTCGTTTGGGCCTATTCGTGTCGTCGAAAATGTAAACTGTCGACAGATTCAATTTGCGATGAAAATGAAACTCGTCATCCTCAATAACAAAATCATTGTGCGTGACATCGTCTTGTGGCATTCTTCCGATTGTGCACAAATATTGTGTGTGTGTAGCAAAGTCTTTTAATACGTGAAATGTAGCAGAATAGAGGGAGGGGGTATCCTTTTCAACTGTAAGCTGAATGGAAAAATCAATATGGACCTTCCACATAGGAATACCATAACCACAGTCAGAGAAAAGTTCGTTGTGCCCAAAAAGGCAAAACAGTGGAAAGTGTTGAGGGTTGTAAAAAAAATCTCAGCTTGTGCTAACGCACTGTGGATGGCATATATAGGGGTAGGGAATGGACGAAACAATTAGTGGAGCTTTCGTCGTCAATTCAACCCCAAACCATTTCTGAAGCTTTTGCTGATGTTCACTTTCCAAAGGAAGAGAACAATTTGTTCATGTCTTGTGGTTGAGATGGTCGAAGTGGGTGCGGATTTTAAATTAGTGGAATTTGCTTGTCGCTTTTTTCCCCTCCAGCAAGAACTTCTCGCTGAAAGTTCAATTCCCAGTGGAGAGCTTTTTTCTGCTTGTGTTAGATTTAAATGAAAGCTGGCGACATGCTAAAATCTTTGTATGCCTTTTCTACTGTCTTCCTCTCAGCCTTATTCTCTGTCGTTTCTTTTACTTCCTTGTCCCATCATAGGCACCGCGTGCGATCAACTTTTGGAACAAAAGGGCTATTCAAAAAATTTTTTGATGAACGTTTTTTCAACTGGTGAATGGTTATGAATGAAAGAATTTGTATCTTAATAAAAGTCCTGTGATACTCTAAAACCTTCATTAAAATCCTGTTCTCAAAACTTAGCTTACTGCTTAGGCCTAGAGACGGCTTAAGATGCGAATGTAGTCTAATCATTAATTTGATTAAAACGTGTATATAAAGAGATTTTCCGATTGAAAAATGGCTCTCAAATATTAATCTTAGTATATTATCATCATCATATTTTTCAACCGCTTATTGGAATCCCGGGCCCATGACATCAAGGTCAACAGCCTACGCCTATCGATCCTCCGCTACATCAGGAAGATGTTCGGGTTCAGTCCCAAGGCGCTCCAAGTCAAGATCCTGAATTTGATTCAGCCACCTCGTTCTAGGTCTGCTCCAATGTCGAGGTTTCCTCGCAATGGTTTGCATAGCTTTTCTAGGCAATCTTTCATTAACCATAGTGTCTATTAAATAAATTTATTTATTTTTAGAAAGATATTTTTATTGGTCTTTTCTAGGTTTTTGATTTTTTTTTAAATCCAATGGCCTATCGTCGAATTTTGAACCTTAATTTCCTTCACTAGGGACTTGAAAATCCCATCTTCACGGTCGTGGATAACTTTCTTGTAATTCGTCTAGAAGTCCGGCAAGTCTTGAGCTACCTGAGCTTTTTCCTGAGGTCGGTCTTCAAAATTTCCCAGTATTTCTTAAATCGGGCGGACTTCGGGAGTGCGGAGCGGGTTCAATATCTTTCTTACATATTGGAAATTTTTTTTAAGCATCCAGGGTGGTTTTCGCATAATTTCATGACCCCAGATCAGATCAAAGACTAGGGGGATCTAATAGTGTTTATAGAAAGGCAGAAGTCGTTTCTGGAGGCACTTTATAATGTAGATTTCTTTGTTCATCACACTCGTTGAGAAGAATTCAGTGTTAATTCAGTAAGTATGTTTATAAGAACAGATGATTATTCACATCATATGTACTTCTTCGGGAATTTGGGATTTCTTGTACCAGAATTTGCTAGCTAGACTGCCAGACCCGTACGTGGTTATGCTGAGTAAAATTGCTCACCAAAAAGCTGATTGGAATTACCTTTAACGACAATTTTGTCGTCCATAAAAATGCAGCCTTCCAATCCTTTGAGAAGGTGATCATTGAGTTTCCACGATCCTGTTTTAGCGCTTTGACGCTATTTGTTAGTTAGATGGGGAGCAGCCTAAGCTTTGTAGGCTTTGTATAGGTTATCAAACTATTCTCTTCTTGATTTTCTGGACACAGACTCCAAGGTATTCCCATCTGTTTGCCAACATCTTGCACGGAAATATTCACAACACCTCTAAGGACTAATTACTCGGTTTTTATTTTAAGTTGACTGGATCTGAATTATATTTAAAATTGAATTTATTACTGAAATACACAATCAAAATTAAATTTAGGCTTGAGGTGTGTATTAAAAGTGTGTTTTTTGTTAAATTGAAATATAATTTTGTAAAAAATTCTTATAAAACATTTTCTTCCTGCATAAGGCACATTTTGAGGAAAATCTCTTAGTCTTGTGCTACAAAATTAACTAATGCCTTGTTTTAGAAAATAATTTTCTTAAATACAAATGTTTTTGCTAAAGTTATTTAATGAAAAAAAAATTTTTGATGTAGATGTAGAGCGTACGGTCTATTAGACACGTGTTATCCCAGTCGGCTGTCATATCACACCAACCACAATCCTTTATTCATTTGGGCCTCGACAGACCTGAGGATTAGCCGAAAGATGGCTTAGCGTAATTAGCCCCTTTGAATGTGGGGCAGCTTTTAAATTAGGATTTTTCACATATTTTTAAATAATATTGAGCCTCATCGTGATATAATTTAGGTGCACAAACAGATTGAGAAGCCAAATTACATTATGTTATTGCTCAGTTCCACTTAAATATAGGAGAAAAATCACAAAGCTTCCCCACATTCAAAGGTGCCCCATTTTCCCCTAAGGAAAATTATCATGCAAAACTGTCGAGAAAATATTGAAGAAGTTTTCGAGGTTATCAGTACAGTGCCCGCTCTCTACTCCGGATACGCGTAATCCGGACGAGTTATCGACGGTTACATTTAAAATAATTTTGAGGTCATGTGTGCATGTGTGTTCAAGCAATGTAAATGAATTATCCTGTGAAATTTTTGCTTAATAAATGAAGTAGAATAGCATAGAATTCTGTAATTATGTCTTTTTAATCTTCTTTAAAACTTTTATTCTAATTCTACAAAAAAAACTTGTATTATATTTTGGAGACGTTGAATAAATTTAAAAAAATCCATCCGAATTACAAAGCGGACATCTGTCACATTGTCTCCCAATCATACGAATAACGGAGTGGGCACTGTGTATCGGTTAGCAGTGTGGCAGTGACGTTCGTTCCAAAAGTTTGTTGACACATCTTTGTCTGTTTGTGTCTTTTTTTGGTCAAAACAGTCCTGTGATTATTTCTCCATCACCGTTTTCAGCGGAAGACAGTTTTACCTACAAACGCGTAGGCAATTTACTTCAATATGGACATAAATTTCTCCAGTGTGTAGAGGTCATTAGGCACATAAATTTATTTATCAATAATCTTAGTGCAATTAGTTTCGATTTCGACTTACAGAAACATATTTTGGAATAAATTATCTTTTTATGAACTGAAAGGTCTTTCGCGGTCTAAATGACATCCCCCTCAATCTATAATTTCCTCTCTGAAATTGTATGCTGATAATAAGACCAACAGACAATTCTTCAACCTTCCGCAAGTCAAATGTGAGTTTAACGTTGAAGACCGCCCACGAGCCGCAACATTTCTCGTGGCAACATTTTCTTTACAAAACATTTATGATGCAATTCGACACCACATTGTTTTTATGAGAGACTAAACACTGTCTCGTTGAGACTATGTTCTTGGGGAGCTTCTGACACTTTTATGTGACAATTATGATGTGATGAATGACATAAATATGTAAAGTGCTTCATGAGAGAAATGAGCAAAAATAAATGTGACGTGTTTTGTGCTCAAACACCATTAAGTTCTTGCCAGTGAAGATGAACGGGGGATGTTTTTGAGATCAGAAAAATATGCAATATTGCGCTCATGTGATATTTTACCTCTTCTAAAGTGTCAATTTTATCTCCAACAAACCCCATGCATAGGTACTAAATTTCCTCATTTGCAAACCCATGGATGGGGAAATCGATTGTGTGTGGAAAATTGAGAAAATCTTCCCACTCGGTGCTTCAATACATTAAATATTTCTCAGGCACGCACTGTCTTAAAAAATATTAAATTTATCCATTTGCACTGCCACTTCCATTTCTTTTACCGTCACAAAGAGGAAATTGATTGAAAATTCATGCTAGATAATACCAGCAGATTTCCTCTGCCAAGCTTGTCTACTTTTGCTGCCAAAGCACAATCACCTCATATATTCTCGGCGAATTTACATAAAAAGAATTTATTAAAAATAGAAAAAAAATTTATGCGGAAATTCATTTTTTGTTGTTGTAAAAATTTTGCTGAGAAATTAGGAGGGAAATAGGAGTTGTAATAATTTATGACAAGGGGTTTTTGAATGAGGAAGCATCCCAAAACGAAAATTAAAAATGCTCATTAACCGAAAATCTGCAAAGCTCAACAGCAGCTTACATAGCGCAGCTTTCAGAATCACTCATTGACCATTTTTTGCCGAGCCATTCCAAAGCCCAAAAAAACAGATTTTAGAGGAATTCTCATCAGCGATACTTCCCATGACTAATTGATATTTCAGTTCGTGAAATGAATTTAGAGTTGGTCCAAAAAGGGACAAACATCCCTCTGCTCGTTCAAAGAACAATCTAAAGAAGCTTTAAGCTCTCAATTTTGGCTTCGATAGGAAGCTCAGTGAAATCCCGTGGGTTGATTTATTGGGTCATTTCCTTTTGCTAGCGGCATGTCGATTTAATACGCAGCCTCCAGGATACTCAGAGACACATATTTATTGCCTCGAATTCCTCCAAATATTCCTTCCGACTAATAAATTCACATTGATTTCCTTTTTTTATCTCAAGATTTAATGGAGTTATCGTTTAATTGGCTCAATTGGTAGATTTTGCCATAAAGGTTCCCTCGATTTGTGAGCATTTAGGATGTTACTTCCTTTTCCTCTATCACTTTACTCCACGGCTATTGACTTACCAAGAGATCGTAGACAGATAGAAGAAGGAATTATAGGTATTTAATTAACAAAGTCATTAATATAGCAAGTGAAAGGAGCATTTATATACCACAGCTTTATCATCTTTAGTAGAATTTCATGAAATGATGGAAATTAATTAAATTATTTACTAATGGAATAGTTAAGAAATGGTTTAAAATTACTGTCATCTTACAAAGGGAAACTTTTGCAGTCTTTGAGGAAATTGTGGAAAAGTTTCAAGTTTCAACATATTTTCGTCATTTAAGTTTAACTTGGATGTTGCATTTTGCAATTGCAAATTAATGTTCTGAGAACTAATTTTAACATTTGTGAATGGAAAATTCTTCTTTAAAATAAATTTATTTAATTATAGCATTTTGTAATTGAATCTGAGAAATGCCAAAAGAAAAGATAAAATTTGGTCATTAATTCGTCAGTAGGGTAGGGTGGGGCAGTTCAGAAATGAATGACTTCAATATTAATTTCCAGTATTAATTTTGGTGGGGAAAAACACGCTACCTTCGGACGACTTAAGCTTCGAACAACACATTTTTTCGCTTTTATTATGAATTATATTCATTAGTATGTTGCGGCCACTAAATTGATGGCCGGACTTTCCGGTTACTTGTGGCCCGGTGACCTTTAAGTGGTACTGATGGCTGGGGGGGACGGCTGTGACCTTTATTTAGTGCCTTCAGTGAGACACATGGACTATTCGCCAATCCCCCTTCGCCGAAATTAAAAAACCCAGATATGCTGGGTATCCCCCTTATCTTTGTCCTCCCGGGGGTTGGAGCGGTCAGCTGATTTCCAGTGTGTCACTGGCTGTCTTTGAGTAAAGTTTAAATAATAAATAAATAAATAAGTTAAAAATAAATAAAT
The DNA here is from genome assembly GCF_024763615.1 of Phlebotomus papatasi. Classification (NCBI taxonomy): domain Eukaryota; kingdom Metazoa; phylum Arthropoda; class Insecta; order Diptera; family Psychodidae; genus Phlebotomus; species Phlebotomus papatasi. Next base: position 93,370,750 of record NC_077222.1, on the reverse strand, counting down.
AGATGAGAGAGAAAGAGTGTAGAAGGCTCTTTCCACATTAAAAAAAAAATTACAACTGCGACGTATTAAAATAAAAATTATTTCAATTCAAAAATTATTATTTCAACAGCTAGTTCAATGATTCAAATTTTCTGATAAGATGCCATGGGTCACTGTGAGATAAATCCGAAAAAGTTAAAATAACATTCCGAAAATGTTTATTTTACCCTGCAGTATTGATCCGAAATCGGTGTAAATATTACCTTTTTTGTGTATTAGGGGTTAAATTAACCCTTTTTCATGTTAATTTTACCCTTAAAAAAGTGTAAAATTAACATTAAAAAATGTTGATATATTTTTACACCTAAAAAGTGTTAAAGTTACGAGGAAAAAAAGTTAATCGCACCCTCTTTTTTTCTCAGTGGTGAAATCCATTAGGAACACAGGAAATAAATTGAGTTGTCCGAAGCTTGAGTCATCCGAAGAAAGCGCGCTTTCCCCTTATTAATTAATATATGAGAAATGTACTGCATAATTTCAAAAAGCCAATAGGGTGGAGACCTCGAATGATGCTACTATCCCATTTGATGCCATTTTGAACAAAATGCTATTTTTTTCAATCTTACGATACATATTTAAGAATTATTAAATATCGTAATATTGATAAGGTACCATTTTCTCAAGGTGGCATCAAATAAGGTAGTGGAATCATTCAGGGTATTCACCCTCCAAGAGAGATGGAGACTAGGGGCTTAGTTATCCAGTGAATTGATGAAAAAGTAATGCCTAATGCATTGACGATACAAATACACATTCACTGCAACTGATCCAACTAAGACTGGTCTGCCGCAATATAGAAATGACACTGTGCGTGTACCTTAGGCTTACAGAAGCCGAGCAAGATATGGAGCTGGGGGACCGACTTGTGGGTTAAGATAGAATGGAGTAATAGGGATGGCGTAATGGGTCCAAATAAGTTGGATATGGAAAATTCGTATTTTATATTTCGTATTTTACATGTTCGTATTGCACATTTCGTATTGCGGAAACTCCGTATTCTAGTACATTTCTTATTTTACCATTTCGTATTTCACATTTCGTCTTTCATAAATTTTGTACGAAAATTGAACAGGTGCTACTGATAACTTTCCAAAGCACAGAAAATTTCCCTTTGCCTCAACAGGCGATACAAATGACTTCCCAAAGCACTGGAAATTTCCCTTAGCCTTAACATGCGCTACTGATTACTTCCAAAAACACAGATAATTTCCCTTTGTCTCAACAGGCGATACTGATATCTTCCAAAAACACAGAAAATTTCTGTGAGCCTCAAATAGGCAATACTGATAATTAGAGCTGGAAGTTCGACTTTAAACTCAGACCCGAAGCGTATAGCGCCCGTAACCCCATAAAACCGCAATTCTATTATTTTATTCGTTGATATGCTTGTGTAAAATGTATGGCAGGCGAAATGTTCAATTTTTGTACAAAATTTATGTGAAATGTGAAATACGAAATGGTAAAATACGAAATGTACTAGAATACGAAGTTTCCGCAATACGAAATGTGCAATACGAACATGTAAAATACGAAATGTAAAATACGAAGTTTCCGCAAACCAAATAAGTAGCTTGGATGCAGCGGAAGCGATAAAGGTTTAAGCCGACCCATAGACAAATCTTAAATATTAATCTTATGTAAAGCGTACGCTTCATTCGACAATTGTCAACCCAGTCTACCGACTTCAAAATCCATTAACCTTACTTTTTCGTTTCTATGATATGCGCAAATCCACATCCATTGGCAGGACCAGAAGGTTTCTGGGGCTTTTGTGACGGTCAGTCGTTCCCGTACTTCAGCAAGTGAAGATTAGTCTCCATAGACGATTTTCACCAAGAATATTGAAAGACTAGCACCATCAGTGTTCTACTTTCGACTTAGAACTTGTAATATTGCTATATTATTTTTATAATATCTATTATTAGGTCCTCAACTCAAATTTGTTGTTTATGCAAAATAATTTATTCAAAATATCGGTTCCCCCTAACTACACTTTTTTTTGTCATATTTTTGGCAATAAATAGATATCCCAAAGATATCAAGAGACATTCTCCGGATCAAAATCATTCATACATTCAATTTTCGACTTCTTTGAAATTGGCAAGTTGCTGTTTAGAGAAAACTAGTGCAATCGACCTAGACAAGTGTTTATCGAAAAACCCCAAGCATAGAGAATACAAAAGTGGTAAGACAACCGAATTCAGCGTTTCAATGTTGACCTGGACAATAGAAGTGCAATACCACGGAATGTAATGGTGTTATTCTTTCAACGATGAACTGGCGGAATTGACTTTAGAGGGATGTCTCGGGTGATTGCCAGTGAAAATGTTAGTCACCCTAAGATGAAAACACTTTTTTGGTTTTGCCCAGAGCTTTCGATCCTGATGGGGATCTTCTTCAGTGGCTGGAAGGGCATTAAATTGTTTATTTGCAACGAATTTCTTTTTAACATTTTTTTAAAAGGTCATTTTTGGACAATTTTTAACTCACTCAACTAAATTGTGTTTCCATAATCTTTCTTAGGGATCGTGTGGTTCATGGGGTTCCAGATCATCATTAGCAGAATGTCCCAGTAATTAGGGGAACCCCCTTAACTAAAGAAGAACAACGGCATTGTCTAGAAGTCGATTTAGTTTTTGTATTAAAGCAAAATAACGCTGCAATATAATGCAAATTTTGCTGAATTCCGCGGAATTTTGCATTAAGATCAGTAAACACAAAAATTATAAAATCGCATCTCTCACCCCTTTTGACTTTGAACTTTAATTTGCATGCTAAATTATAATAAAATATTTTGCAAATTGTTTGAAGTTCTCTCAGGTGCCAAATGAATATTTATGACACGTTCGCTTCCCTGTTGATTCCTGGTATTCTTAATGCTCATAAATCTGAGAAAAGCTCTCCGATAAATCGGATTCTCTGCTATCCTTATGGCATAGTGCTTTTGAGCGAGGGGAGAAAAAGTGCATTCACTATTTAATCCCTAAACTCTAAATGCTGTACGTGTCTTCCAAGCACTATAACTACCCTGTTTGACTTGAACTTTCAACTCAGGGTTAATGATAATTATTGTACATAAAAGAGGAAACTAAAGGATTCTTTATTATTTTCATAATTCACTCTTTTCTTCCATCGAGCGCGTGTTTTTCTTGCAATGGAAATTCTTGATGCTTTTTTCTCCCTCATGAAAGCTTTCTTTTCTTTTTCTTTTTTTATCTTTGTCCCTTGTTCCTTATGTCTTTTTCTGCTTGAGCCATTCAGTTGTCGTCTACCACCCCCCCTCTCCCTTACTTCAACCTCAAAGATTTTCCCGAATCACCGAGTTTATGACGTCATACACACCAAATAAAAGTTATTATCGGGGAATAAATAAAAATATAGAGGGTAAAATCGCTGTTGTTTTGTGCCTCGTGCCCATCATCAACACGGGCCCTTTTCCTTTATTTTCACTCCTCGAAGGAGGAAATAGCAACTCGAGCAGATTATGGCGATTTTATATGTCACACTCTTTTCGTGTATCTTTAGGGAATTGCCCACAACATCCCTTCAGAAAAAAGGATCTATGTGAGTGGAAGTTTGGTTCATTTCCTTCTATTTATTCCCGACCAAAAAAAAGGAAAAACGAGAAAAAACTTTTTTCTCATGCTTCCCACGCCCAATTTGTGGTTTAGAGGAGGATCATTTTGAGGGCTTCATTTGGATGTTCTTGTTGGGGAATAGTATATGTATATGGTTTGATTTAAGGCAGGAAAAACGAATGTGACACCGGTTACATTAAGATTCTAGAGGTCAGATAGGAATGTAAATTGTCTGGCTGAATGAGAGACATTTAAGGGATGTTGCCACGCACTTAGTAGTCAATCTCTTGCTCTTGGGTTTTGTCATCTGCAAACAACTTGCCAAGTGACAAAGTTGTCAGGAAGCTTCGTGTGCAAAAAGACTCTTTTACAAATTAGTCCAGCAAGTTGAAAACACTAACAGGTGGGTATCTCACCAGCAGAGGTATCAGATTGATGGAAATGTACCGTGAAATATATTACTGACATTAGGATTGGAAATTAGGACTTTTACACTGAAATATTATAAAGCACAACTTTATAATTGCTGAATATATCGTATAATTACGTTTTAAATTTTACTGGTACATCCCAATTTCCTCTTTTAACTATTTTTTGATCAAATTTTATTTTTACATCCCAAACTACTGTGCTTGGTATTTTCAATCTAGCCTTAACTCATTACTGATCATGCTATGATACATCATACACATGTTGGGTGATTTTAGATAATTTATTTCTACGTAATTGTTTGGGAAATGTTTTTATCCTAATTGATATAGGATTTTTAGTTACTCTAGTCCTTTACACAAATACATCCTGTAACACTTTTTTTTCACGTCGCCGAAAGTAATAAAAAATTTGCGAATGCAGTCATGCACGGAAAATTGCACATAGTTTCGATTTTTATAATATTTTCCTTCATTCCATTTTCTAATTTCAATTCTATGAGGCAAAATCCTTTCTTTGAAACTTACACTTGTTTTCGAGCTTCTGCCTTAAAAGATTTCTCCCAAGTCTTCTAGGTCATGTACAACAAAAGAACTATACCACCAGTAAGGCCTTGCATGAGCCACAAGTGGATCAGTGGATGAAGTAGTGGCTCTATTGATGTGAGGTCTCGGGTTCAAAGCTGAGCTGCAGCAGAAAAAGCCATATCGGCTTTGAACTCGTCCAGTGAATGAATGAATAGTAACGTCAATGGTGCATATTGGTAAAAAAGTGAACCGCCTAAACAATAGAGGCTGGTACGAGAACGAGTTTCGTTTCGATTTTAAAGTGGTGCTTCCGTCTATACAAATATTCAATGTCACTGATCCAAACACACACCGAGAAGGGCTGCTGTGATATAGTAGCTGCACTGGTTGCCTACAGAGCTGTGATATGGAGCGGCTACCCGTATCGGGGGATAAGATAGAATAGGAGTGGGGCAGCATAAGGGGCCCAATTGTGGCCTGGATGCATCGGTAATCCGAAATGGACAACTGACCCCTTGCAAAATCTTAAAATCTTATCTAAGGCCTTGCTTGGAGCCAGAGACGGGAACCAGACTCGATTTCCGAAGGATTATCGGGCATCTAAAGGAGAACAAATGTTGCCATATTGAGAAATAAATCGGTTCAGCAGAATCAAAGATATAAGCACCCAAGTATCAAAAAACGTCAAAACCGGTTTTTTGCCTGGATTCCAAAAACAAAATGAAATCAAAATGATCAGTATTTTCGTAAATCATTGGACCCTAGCAATAGAAAAAATAGCATGAGAACCCAGGGACAAAATCAGTGTTGCACAGTGTAATTAACGTAAAAATCGCCTCGTCCCAAACTACCCCTGTCCCAAACCTCCCCGGTCTACCTTAATTAAGTAAATTGTAATTTTGGTTATTAAAGATTTAGTTTTGATCAATAATAAAATCTATTTTGGTCAGTACTAAACCAAATTTACAAAAAAATCTAATTAATGGAAAAAATATACTTCTTTTTTGTTTTGCCAAAACTTTCTTGATGATTTCACTGCTTCATGACTGCCGCTTGAGTTATAAACTGACATAATTTAAATTTTTATATACCAAAAAATATTTTTTTTTACCTGAACTGATTTTTAAAAGGTTAAAACCAATATTTTTACCGGTCGAAATGGGTCTTTTTTCTAATGAGCAAAATTTTTTGCTTTTTACTGGCAAAAATTATTTATTTTGCTAAGCAAATTTGTTTCTTTTGTTTACAAAAAATGATGTTTTATGAACAATACATTGTTTTAATTAAATAAGACTGTTTTTTAACTGCACTAAATTTACTTTATTTACTTTATCAAAATATTTTTTTTCTTATGGAAAAAGAGGAGTTTTTTTTTACTAGAAAGCCATATTTAGTGACCAAATTGGATTTTGCTCTAACTAAGCTGATTTGAAACTGCTCAGTTTGAAATGATAATATACCAGTTTTATAAAGTTTTACTGAACAAGTTTGTTATTTTACTGGGCAAATTTTAATTATTTTACGATCTATTTTGTACCAAAATACTTAATGCTTATACTGCAATATTTCTTTCCATGCATGTACTTTCCAGTAGGGGAATTCTCTAACAGTATGACAATGTCATATGGCAAATTCAAAATTTTTATGTGGGAAATTGTAAAGAACTAGTTCAATATCCAATTCATTTTAATTACTTAAAGCTTCATAGAGCTCTTAGTAATGATTTTTTGATGATCACTGAACTTTAATGTGGTCCTGGTTCCGAATTTTACCACGTGAATTTGTCATATGACATTGTCATACTGTTACAGAATTCCCCTTCAGGATCGATTCTTATAAAATAGCATTAATAAAAAAAGGGCAGTAGCGATTGATAGTGTTCGTGCGACTGTCAGGTTACCCTCGTATTGTTGCCAATACTAAGATTTAATGTATTTAGCACAGTTGCTGATACAAGCGACGAAATAATGAATTTTTAATCCTTATAAAATAATGATTTGAATTGAATTGAAAAGTTGTAAATCATTTTGACATTGGTTTATGTTCACATTTTTAGAGACCAAATTGAAATATTTTATTGACCATTTTTTTTTGTTTATAAAATCAATATTCAATAAAAGGGATAAAAAAATAACCAGAAACAAGTTTACAGAGAAGTATATTTGGCTTTGACCAATTTATTGCATGTTCGACCTACGAAAAGTAAAGTTTTTGCAATGTTTCATGAAAGTTTTCTGAAAGTTTGCAGCTTTAGCAAACCTTAACATATTCAACGTTAAACTATGTAACGAAAATTCCTAATGAAGTGCGAATGAGAGACACAAATGCCACATTATGGATGCAATTTTTGAGATCTCTGTGAACATCATAGTCTTCCCTGGTGAACCTAGGTTAACAGCAGCCAGAAGATACTCCACGGGGCGCTGCACCACACGACGATGTCGTTTATGGCAACGTACGAGAAGAGATGTTGCGGGCAAAGAGTGGTTTTGTGCAAAATGTGGAAAACACTTGTAGTGTGTTTATCGATGCATCAAATATGGAGTCCTTTTCTTGCTGCGAATACGTAATTAAATACTTGTACCTGTCTCGAGACTTTTCAGGTGGTACACATCTTTGGTGATCGATGATGCTGCACTCACCAATTCATCCATCGTCTTTCTTTTCCTTTTGGCATCTCTTGGCCAATTTGGTGCGTGTGCATTTTGTGGATGGGGATTTTAATATAGTGCAATTTTCTTGGCACTTGGGGGACACATTAACTTTTAATACTGGCCAAAGTATCAATGGAATGCCACTCATTCATGTTTTTTACGATGGTGCTCTACCTGTTGGAAGATTCATTCGCGTATTACTTGTTTTATTTTCTCCACCTGAGAAATTAGTGTGTTTGCTGGTGGAATTCATTGTGAAACATACCGAGAATTCTCCTGTAGCATTCACTTTGCTGAGTAGAGAACGCAGCTATTGTCTTTGGTAGTGCCATTGCCAAAAACATTCACACTCTTCATTGAGGAATTTCCTGAATGCCGGACAGAGATATGGAACGTGGAATTTTCACTGCTTATGTAACGCCTTGAAAGAGGAAGCTTTTATCCTCTATTGACACAAAGTGATTCTATAAATAGAAATATGTTTGGAGAAATGTTTGCTATTTGTCGATGGAATCCAATAAAGTTGGGATAACTGATAAGAACTTTAAGGTTGGGATATTGTCAGCTGCCAAATGGATAATTCAAATTGAAATTGTCGAATATTTTCCATTTGGTTTTTCATCAATAGATAGCCTTAATCCCATAAGGGAAAAAAATGTTTGATTAAAAAGGGATTTGAAGAACTCACTTTCGTTGGCACATGATAAAAATTAGTAAAGTACAATAGACTTTCGTTAATTCGGTTTTCTTTAAAATCGGTCTCTTTTTGATTCGTGCGGCAGTTAAATTTGAAAAGCAAATATTCTCAAATTTACCATGATATTCTTAGTTATGTTTTATTATTGAAGCTTTTTTCATAGAATTTGTAATGTTTATGAGTATGTAAATTTAATACAAGTAGGGGAAACTGAGGCAAGATTAGTCAGCAAATGAAACTTTTCATTACATGTAATTCACAAAAAAAAATGTTAGTATCAGGTTTATAAATATTTTAAAGAATAGGAAGGGAGATGTTTACTTCGATAAAATATTTCCTCAATATTTTTTGTAAGGCAAACCATAACATCCCAATATCTAATACCATCCCTGACCAATTTTTCCCCAGTGTCCCCTATAAAGATTAACAAAAAAATCGTTGCATTTTAAACAGTTTGACGATCGGAATTCTATTTTAGTTCTTAGTATTTTAGTATTTGAATGAGTTTGCGCAGTTTTTTCAATATTTTTCGATTTTAGAATTCATTAAATGTTAAAATATCTTGATAATTCCCAAGAATTCCTTTGGTTATTAATTTTCTGAAATAAGCGGACAAGAATTCTTGGCAATGCAATTTTAATTTAGGAAAATATATTTTTTGTAAATGGATTCATAATTTTTTTTTTGATAAAATTAAACAATACAAAAATTAAATTGGTCGAAATAGGTTGAAGAATACATATTATTCAAAATATATTATAAATATTATTTTCTAAAATTTTTGCGAATTTTAATTTTTTTTCTTTATTTTTTAATGTCATATATGGTTATTGTAAGAATCATGAAATTGTAATAATGGAAAGGGTTTACATTTAGCTTCTACTCAATCCCGGCAACCTCAGCAAAGACAAAAACCAAATTCATTAAAGCCTAACGCTCGATTGGGGGAAAAAGAATAACTTTGACTAATCGCCGCTGCGATCGCTAGTGTCACTTCAAGGTTAGCAGAACTCAGCTGAAAATATATGTTTTTTTTTAGCTGAATTGAAATCGTTTAGCATTTGGTGCTCGCTGGGAATTGAGAATAAGTTTATAATAATATTCGGTATGATGTTGTGATTTTAATTAAATCAATAGAGCACTGTAATTTTTTTTATAACAATGCTATTTTTGACAGCTGTCAAAGTAACCTTTTATAATGCAAAGTTGAAAATTTTAAGCCCCGTCAAAGATTTTAAGATTAGAATTACCTCAAGTGACACTACCTTCAAATAATATTGAATTAAATCAGATTTATTTTTATGGTGATAGTTCTCTGATATTTTGTGCTGTGATATATCTAAATAATGCGGGAATTTAAGGTGTTAAATATAGCCGAATTCTTGAAGGTTAGAATTTTTGACAGATGTCAAAGTTTAGATAAAATAAAAATAATTTGAATTTTTCTTTTGCTTTTAGATAAATTAAATAACTTTATTCTGCATAAATATCCAAATGTTCCGTAAATATTTAACTACTTTTTGGGGCATAGGGGGAGGTGGGGCTAGTTTGAGCTGTGGGGCTACATTGTTGTACAATTTTTTCGCATATTTATAAAGGAAACTCGGTTTTAACATGATGTAATTTGGATAGATAAAACAATTATGGATCTAAATAAAATAATTGTAAGGACAAGCTTCATTTAGAAATATGCAAAAAATCATATATCAATGTAGCCCCACAGCTCAAAATAGCCCCACCTCCCCCTATATTCAGTTTATTCGTTAAATAAATCGTCGTAACATTTCCAGAGAAGGTTTTGACAGCTGTAAAATTCGTACTTTATAGTCAGGTTATTTAACTTTTGGAAGTGTTTTTGTTAAGTACTTATTAAGAAATTAATAGGTTCTTAAGTCAATGACTTAATTTAAAAGAGTTGTAGAACATCCAACGGCAGCAATTGTGGCGAATAACAAAACTAATATGACATGACTTAGCATTAACACTAAGTACTAGTCCTTTGTAAAAGCCCTTAATTAAGTAGTTTGCATTAAAAAGCTGAAAAGCATTTTCACTAAATACTTAATTAAGGACTTTCTAAGTAGTTACCCTAATGCTTATAAAACTTATGTTTTTTATTCCTAATGTTTTTCTTTATTACTGAAAAAAAAACTAAAAAAGATAACATTTTTGACAAATTGGCTACATGCATTCGTTGTTACCAGCTCTGTTAGGTCGTCCGAGTACGCATTTGTATTGCAAACTGTTACTGTTGCCGGACGGAACCGTTGTTATGCTCAAATTCTTTCGAAGAAATATTTCAGATGCCTCTGGAACAAAAAGTCGACAGGACGATCGGTTAAAAATTATAATATTGAAAATTTTGTAAAATGTAGACCTGCACAACTTTGTTAACGGTACCCAAGGGAAGGTATCCATTCCCAGCTTCCGTATTATAGGGGGTAGTGGGGCACCTTTGAAAGTGGGGCACCTTTGAAATTGGAATTTTTCACCAATTTTTAAATAAAATTGAACCTTATTGTAATAAAATTTAGCTTCTCAATCTCTTTGTGCACCTAAATTATATCACGATAAGGCTCAATTTTATTCAAAAAATAGGTGAAAAATCCCAATTTCAAAGGTCCCCACTTCCCCCTACGCTGGTGAGAGACGATTCATCAAAATAAACTCTTAATAATATAGTGTTTCATCTATTTTTTTATCCAATGGTTAACATGTATCTATCGCATTCTCTATCACAGTATTCATTCTTTCACAATATATCACTTTCGCCCAAGAAACGCTCTTAGTAAGTCCTTAATAAGCACTTATTAAGAACTTATTTTATGATCTTTGACAAGCCTCTCTTTTTAAGACCATGGATAATGTCTGTATTTATAGCATTGCACTATAAACATAAACAGCTTACCTTGTGTTAGCGGGGGAGTTAACTGGTAAATCGTAATAAAATCGAAATGAAATTAGTTAGAATTTTGAGGTTAGGGTATAACTGTCAAAATTAAAATTGGTACTCAAATAATATATATTTTGCAACTATTTTTCTATGAATCGATTCGATACCTCGCTCAAGAGGCAGAATTTGTTTAACAATTTTCTAATAGTCACGTTCCAATGAAACCTGTTAGAATAATTATTTGTGAAAGGAATAATGTCCGCCTCATCATTAGACGTGATTGAAATTTTTGTGTCTATTAAATAGCCATTAGAAAGAAATAATAATGAATATTTTGCAGTGTTGCTCACCTTTCGTGATTAAAAATTGCGGTTGTCTGCAAATGAATGCAATTAGTGTTTTAAGAGGTTTTAGCAGTCAAATGAATGATTAAATTTTTCTTTTCTCCTTCGTTTGAAGCTGTGATAAAAGTCGAGGGCGTTCGAGATGGTCAGAAACTGGAGATGTTGAGATTTTTGAGAGATTGAGAAAAAGGAATTGTGTGGGAATGTTTCAAGTGTCTCGAGCAGACACTTTTTCTCCTCTTTTCTACGATGCAATTAAAAGACCATAACAAAATATACAAGATATTTAATTACACCCTGTCTAGTGGGTATTATAATTGAAAAGACAACAAACCCAGCAAGTATATAATTGAAGGTACACCATCGTGAATGCTTCCCTTTGGGCCATATCGAGACACCAAGCGAATGATGCGGCAAATGATTGTAATATTACAAATCACTTTAATTGCATCGCTCTTGGTATTTATCAGATGGAACTACCGGGATTCGTCTTGCTATATATGGGGTGCCCCGAAGTGAATGGATGAAGGAAAAAGCGGGACATCCATAAAGTACTCCAACATGGACTTAAATTTGACTGTCTTCGGTCCCCCTTTTAACCACTGAATTATTCACAGAGGGTCATATTTAATGGACCCACAGGAGGGCACCAACTCCAGCCTGGACATTCTTTTTGGTTAAGTCTCTCACCTGGAGATGTGCAGAACCGCCTTTTCCACTGCCTTTGCGGCCAGGAGGCGTAAATTAACTTTGAAATTTAATTTTCACTCACTCTCAGTGATGTTATACATCAATGAGATGGTACATCACAAAATCATAGAAGAATCTCGCTGGATTCATTACCACTCACTTCTTGCATTCTCTTCCTCCAAGAGGCGACCAACTAATCCCGCGAGGGATAAATTTTACTGCTCAATTTTATTGGCAACACAGAAAAGCACTTTATTAGCGTGAAAGAGAGAAAGATTCCGCATTGTGAGGAAAATATCATAAAGAATATAGGCTAATAAAGCAATAGCGAAGTAGGAAGGCTTAGCAGAGTGCTGAAGTACTGATTGAAAGCTATAATTGGAAATTACAGATTCTTTTTGTTAATAGCACTGTACAAATGAGCAGTAAATTAAATTTGGTGAGCAAAAAATCAAAAACGATTAGTACTCAGTTTAGAACTTGAAAAGCAATGAAATTTTTATTCAAATTCAGGCTAAGGGAAAATAAGAATGTTTTCATTTTACCTACAACCTTTTTAGATATTAATTTTAAAATTTATTTTTTTTACTGCTCAATTATTTTTGCCTTTGTAAATTTACAAAAAACCAAAATTTCAGTTTTTAAAAATGGTTTAAAATAAATATTCGTAGATAAATAGGTTAAAAATAAATATTCTGTGTCGATCAGTCGAATGGTGAGCTTCAAAAGTCCAAAAAACTGTAATTATTTCCCGCCTATACGTGATTTTCCCAACAAAATTCGAAACCTGATGAAGAGGACATTCATCCTCGAAACTTCGTAAAGAATAAAATTGCGAAAGCCAAGAAAGGTCTAGTGTTTCCATCCATTCTTGCTACACCCCATCGGACCGACATTCTTCAAAAATATTCGTAGAAGTAAATTTTTCCATATTTTTGTGAAATAAAATCGTTATGTCCTAGAAGAGTTACGGCTTAATCCGAGAGACGGCTTATAGTGGGAAACTGATGGGAATGTAGCCTAATCGCATTATTTTGATTATAATTACGTTAAGCCGTCTCTTGGCTTAAAGCGTAAGTGTGTCCGGCACCTTAGCTTTCACTTCGAACTAGCGTTTAAGATTGTCTGGTTTCCAATCGCGGACAACATCCACAAGCTCGCAAAACTTCCTGTATTTTAGCATGTTCAACATCAGATTCACTTTCTTATTGTAGTTTGGTCAGAGCCAAGTTCATTTTTCATTATACCAGCCAAAATTTTGTGTAGTTAAGCTCGAAAATAGAAGTTATGAATTCATCAAGATTAACAGCCTTCGCGGAAGTGGCGGAGGATCGACGATCCTCCGAAGTTGTGATCTTTCAACCTGAAGAAGAAACTCCTAGACTCTTAGCTCCTCACGAACGGCTACGTTCGCCACTCGACCTCGGCGAGTGATTCCCTTTACGGACCGGAGATACGCCATCTCGGTAGATTGTGTTCGCGATTTTATACTTTCAGTCATTACTCAAATCGCGCATGACCATAGGTGAGGATAGGACTTAACGAAGCTTTGAAAACCGATAATTACGCAGAACGGATAAGTTCGGCCTTCCTCACCACGTTTTTGCCAAGCTCCTTCATTATTACAGAAGCCTGACCCATTCGCGACGAGAGTTCTGAGTATGCAATCGGGTTGGAAATTTCAAAACCTTTCCAAAAAATCCAAATTTAACCAAATCGGTTGAAAAATACACCCTGAAAGTAGTAAAAACTTTTTCCTTCAAAAATTCAAGATGGCGAAAAAAGAAATCGTTGTATCCGTTTTCGAGAAAAACCATTAAAACATGATTTTTGAGGGGTGAAAGGGGGTGTTGGAAAAAACGTCTAGATATATCGTTTTCTTTATTGGGGGTCACCGAAGACCCGAAGTTGATATCTCTTACCGTTTAAGCTCTAGGATGGTGACATTGAAAAAAAGTCGAGTATATAACTACTCTCTCTTTCAGTTCGAGCAATAAAATTACCATTTTTTCAATACTCCGAACTATCCATTAGCCCTCGAATAAAATTGTTGTGACAGTTTTTCGTATTGTTTTATATTACTTGAATTCAAATATTTTTAAATGTTTTTTCTATAACTGTTAAAAAACTATTTTCTATATTTCCGAATGAGTTATTAATAAAAGAAAATATTTTGGAATATTTTTTTTGAAATTATTGAATATATTTAAAAAATTATTTAGAGATAATTGTTAATAGAAGCATTTTGAAATTTGACAGATATCAAATTGTATCTTTATGGCTCCGGTACACCTTTTAGATCAGGATAACTTCTTGAAGTCGAAGTTCGCATCCCTTTCTTTCTCACTTCTTTCGCATATGTCTGTCTCATTCCATCGCACTCTTCTTCTCCTCTTAAACATTATTCCAAATTCAATTTAGCTCAATCGAATTTGGTATGAGAAAGAATGAAATAGTCATATGCAAAACTTGCGAGAAAGAAAGGGTTTCGAATTTCGACTTCATGAAATTCTCCTGATCTAAAAGGTGCGCCGGAGCCATTGCATTTACATTGTAATGAATTTTCTAATTATTTTCGACGATTCTTCATTTTTAAAATGATTAGAAAGGTGCTACATTATGCCCAACGCACAATAAATTTTGTTTTGTAAACATGTTTTTGACATTTCAATAAGAGTGAATGAAACAAATATCTAGTCATCTCCTTCTCTCTTATTGAAATGTCAAAAACATGTTTACAAAACAAAAATTATTGTGCGTTGGACTTTACTGGTAATAATAAATATTTATTAATTTTTTTTTAAAAAAAAATATCAATAAATATTTAATTATACAAAACGAAAACAAGTAAGTAGTATTTAATTTTTTTTTAATATTTTTTCATATTTTGTTATTTAATTAAAATTTAGAGAAATAAAGTTCTCTGGTTCTCATCTCATATTTTAAGTATCAGCATTTTAGAATATTATGGCTTTTATGGGCTTTTTTAGGGTTTTAAGTGGTAGTAAGAATTTTTTTTTTTTCCAAAAAGAAAAAATGCAAAAATATTAAAAAATTCAAAAATATTAAGATTTTTTTCTACTTATAGAATGTGAAAGGAATATGCACATGAGTTTGTGTACTTTTGTATGTAAATTAGAGGAATATTGGGCTGTATAGAGGTGGGGCTACATTGAAAACACTATTTTTTTCACGTATTTTCAAGGAATCTAGCCTTTAACGTAATGTAAATTAATATTATTTATGTAAATTAAATTATCTCTAGGCTCAACTTTCTTTCGAAATATTCGGAAAAATATTGTTCTCATTGTAGCCTCACCTCCCTCTACTTAGTGTGTCATAACTTACCGTTTACCGATTTAGACTGTCTGCGTCAAGCTTAAAAACTCAAAAAAATCAACCACTTACAATATCACTTACTGTAGAACAAGTGAGTTCGTGACTTTGAAAACCTGCTTGCTTTATAAATCATCTTGCAATTAATTCATCTCAATCAGATGTTCTATCCAGTTATGAAGAATGACTCTATAAAAAGTATTTTCACGCCCCCTTGATACGAGCGTGATTCTCGTATTTACACACAATGCAATTAAACATAAAATATTTCTTGCAACATCAATTTTAATTATCGAAGTGCTTATTACAGTCACTTGCTATGAGAACTCATGTCGCTTTTCACCATCTATATTTCCTTCTTCACTTTTTTTCTTTTGGAGAAATTTTACCAACTATACAGAAGTGTAATTTCCGTTTTTATTGTTCTTCAATCAAATATGAAATTTTCTGCGTGGCGAATTCTGGCTAAGATGGTATGAGGATTATAAATTCATTGAATGCACTGCATGGAGAGAAGGAGGAGACAAATTTCTTACATGAATGACTATTCGGCAAAATAACCAAATTCGTATTAAAAGAAGAATTCAGCGGCAGAAACAAAAAAAAAGAACAGATTCTCTGTCAATGGACTCCAAATATAATCTGATCAGATCCGAAGTATCTCTGGTCGTTGTCTTTTTTTGGTCACATCTCCTCTTTGCTGCTTTGCCAGGAGAGATTTAATCCACGATGCCAATTCAAGACACCACCGAAAGCATCAGAACACCAGACAATTCGCCAAATTCAAACAATGCGCCCAACTTCCACAATTATTTGCTGGTTACTCCATGGATCAGTTTCTGCTGCGTTCAGCAGCATTATTGGGGCCAGAAGTGGGAGTCAATAAAAATAAAGCAGGACGTCTTAGGTTTGAGCAAACAGAGATAGTCACCCTCTCTCTTGGATAATTTGGTTAGGACTTGAAGAAATCTATATTGGTTGAAGAGGAGAACTATATTGGTTTGGGGCGAGAAGAAAATCACAATGGAAAATCACATTGTAACCTCATACCATCGCCTCAATTCAATGAAACATCCTTTCTTTGCATACTGAACATGCACCATTATGACCAAACTTCTTAGTCATCCAAATCAATTCACCTTGACTTGCTAGAGATTCAATTCAGTGACTTATTTATGTTTTTCCGATTGAAGATGAATTTTAGGAGGCTTCCATGTGCAATGTAATCTTCAATTTGTACCTGGAACATTCTTCAATGGTGCTTCAAAGCTGAGATTATTTCAGAAATTTCACAACTCTTGTAAGAGTGAGTTCAAGTTGAATTGAAACAACTGAAATGAAAATTATAGAGCAATTGAATTTTCGATAAATCAACAAGATGAAATCTGGCAAATCGATTGCTAAAAGATGTAGGGTGGAAGGAACACCTATTGACACTTTAAGAACTCGTGTCAGGACTTATTGACACCCTACTCTGTACCATTTGGAATACGAAATTCAAATACTTATCCTTATCGAAAAACGAAGATTCATAAAAGAAACGTTAAATTACTTAGATTTTATTGGTTGCATTAAATAAATTTCAACATTTTGACAAAAGTGTCAATAGGGGTCCCTGTCGAAGAGGTGTTCCTTCGCCCCTAACTCCTCTCTTGTTGTTTTAAATTAAAGCAGATTAGATCAATTAATTTAATGCAGTTAAATCGATTAAATTAATCTAATTTCCTAGATTATGTGAAAATTTATTAAATTAAATTCACATTTTAACTACATAAAAATCAAGAAGTGCCCTTGCAAATACTCATAACAAAGCGATAAACCACGATAAACCTTTAAACGGACAATTGATAATTATTATAGATCACTATCATATTAATAATTATTTTTTAATTATTTTATTGAATTTTTCATTGCTCGTATTTTTCAAAATTTTAATTTGTTATTTCTTATATGATGTGTCCTTTAAATTTTTTCGGAATGAACTATACCCTTGAGAATTCGAATAAGAATAAGGGAATGATGCAATTAATCATCAAGTTAAGAAAAATGCTATAGTTGAAAATATAAGCCATAGAAAAAATATTATTTAGTATTTTTGTATATGCTAAATAATTTGAGTTACGTTTAAATATTTTTGTAGGTTTGATTTTTTGCTACATAGATAAATTAATAAAAAAAAAGATTTATCAAGAATGTCCAGGTACTTGGTTCTATAGGGTAAAATATGATCTAATGCAATGTATTTTTGCAATGGATAATTGGAAAAAGTAATGAATAATTAAAGAAAAAAATACTGTATAATTTTGGGGAAACTATACAAGGGAAAACCTGGCGGTCTAAGGAACATCTGTGATCTCTGGTACTTCAAGATGTGTTCAAAAAGTAAAGTGAATTTTTATTTTTCTTGAAAACTACTTATTTATACATCAAAATCTATTGTGTTCCACTCAAAGTAATCCTTGTCAGATATAATATACTTGTGCTTGAGCTTTTACCTATCCCCGAAGTCCTTTTTATTTACGCTTTTTATAAGGCTTTGAGCTCTTCCAGTAATGGGGTCTTTATCTCTTTAATCATATCAGAACGTCAACTTCTCCCGGGTCTTCTCTGTTCTAGGAACAGGAAAAGTCCCTGGAGGGCAATTCCGGTGCAAATACTGATAGAAGCATAATACGGTGCTGTTTTGTCCAAAAAAACACGAATAAACGAAATTTTGAAGCAAACGTCGTCGCTACCAGACGTGGCATGCCCGAAACATCCAAAACGAATTGCATGAAATGAGCCAACCGATATTAATGATAGCCTTTACTTCGGAGGGTTCATTTTTTAACCAATTGAATGGATTTTCATTTTTTGGAAATGTATTGAAATTTTGAACTCGGCTACATCGGTCTTCATTGGCAATGAATCGGTTAAGTACCGATTTTTGAAATTTTTTTTTCGGAAACTATTTTTTTCATTTGTCCCAAACTTTGTTCCCGAGCTAGAGGTCAAACGGTAAGAGATATCGAATTCCGATCTTCGATGACCCTTCATAGATCGACATTATCTCGAACGGTTTTTTTTCCCTATCCCCCGTAATTAAGCCGCGCGTAAGTATGTTACTTCTTAACCAATTTTCTAGTTCAAAATTATTTTTCTATTTTCAAATGAATTTAGGGGAAATGCTCATAATTTTGTCCAGTTTCTTATTTTGGACACTTTGAGGATAACATTGGACACTAAAAATAAATTGATTAAAATGATGGATTTTTATTCCAATATTTGATGAATAATGAATTCTATCTAAATATTTGTTCTTTTTGGAAGATTTTAACACTAAATACGTTAAAATTTGAATATGATTTGAGTTGAAATTGCTTTGTTGAAAATTCAGTGTGAGCAATTGCTTACGAGAAATATGACAGAACTTCGTGGCTTACTTCAGTCTTATTTAGTTTTGGTGAAGTACTAACAAAGTTTGTTCGCTGTTTTTGAGTGATATTATTGAATATTCATTGAATATTGTGTTGATTCACGTTACTGATGATTTGTACATTTGACCTGAAGTGAGATTTGCCTTGTGAATTATATTTTTCGTGTGAAAAATAGGAAATTTTTCAAGACATTTACCAATGAGGTGATGGCTCGTATTTTGGACAGGTGTTTTTCTCACGAAATTTCGTGAAGTTTTAGCTTTTGTGATGACTAGGTTAGACAAATGCCTGGAGAAACAAAGGAGCATCATCTCTACGAACGAGTTGTAGTGAGAAATGCCTTGAAAGGCTCCCGGAAAGGTGAGGGAATGAGCGAATCCGCACGTACTTGGAGTATCGAAGTCAACTCACTTTAATGAATGATATGGAAAGTTTCCGGACTTCTGTGACATTCTACGTTTCCCTTACATAAACAGGAAGAGGACTTGGTAAGATTGGTTCATCAAATGAAGAACAATGGGCATCCTATTGAGGCGGATTAGCTGTCCAAATTTACAGCCAAGTTGGACAAATTAATAAACAAGTTGTCCAAAATAAGAGACAAAGTCACCTCTACATATCAATTCATTCTTAAACGTATTAAAACTAATTTTAATAAAAATAAGACGATAAATAGCTTGCCAAGTTCCTAAACAAGCCTTTTGAAAAGAGAGTAACAAAAAAAGTCAATTAGTATTGAAAATATCGCACTTCAAACTTGGGATATCGATGCTTATATGCAGACTGTCCAAAATTATGAGCACTTCCCCTAATCGTTAAAAAACGGCATACACCCGAAAACCATGCAAAAAGATAATTTACGGATAGCTCTATCTCGTTCGAGCATTTCGCGAAGCTAAGACGCTTTGCCATTTCATTTGCCTAATAATATTTCAAAATGTCGAGAATATTATACTGAAGATAGTTTCGATGCATTCGAAATTAAGCTCTGGGAAATTCAGATAAAATTCTATTTTTTTGTATAAAAATTCGTAAAAATAACAAATATAAATTAAATAAAAAATCTCTAGCTTTACTCCCAATATATTCTTACCTGTCAACAGAAAGTAGTTGGGTATTAAGAGTTAGGCTAACTACCGTAAGACAAGTTTTTTTAAGGGGTCCAAAGGGTTCCAACAACTGAATTTTGAAATATCTTTAAATTTTGCGGTTCCATACGTCGTTCTATATTTTTTGAAATCCATATTACCTACTTATTTTGAATTTTTTAGGTCTTAACCCATTACCCAAAAGTTAATGGTTTTGTATTAAACTTGCAATAACTAAAATAAGAAATATTTAATAATATTGCCAAATAAAAAAAAAATCCGAATAATTGGTATTATTGGACTTTCTCGTCATTCGAAGCTCATTTGCTTAATTTTTCAGTATTTCATGTGGATATACTGTTATACTTTAGGAATAGGATTAACTCATAAAGTAAATTTTAGATTTTAGAGAGAAGATGGAAAATAAGCCACGCCCATTAGTTTAATTTGTTCAAGTTACCAATTTTGTAATAGGTGTATGTATAAGTTCAAGCCAATGTCAAACTTTAAAAAGGTATTCAGGCAAAGTTGTAATACATTCGTTTTATCTACAATGCGCTCTTATATGTATATAGAAAGAGTGGTTAAATTTTTAATTACCGAAAATTTTCGAACATTAGAAAAGTCAACTGACATTTTAAAAATGATTAGACAAATGATTTTTCTCACCCCATATCGCCCTTAAAGGGTTGTGCATTTTCTGTTAAAAAAATAAGTACTTTTACGCCCAGCGCACAATAACTTTTATTTATAAATATGTTTCCAAAATTTCCTATGAGAGTGAGCGAGATGACTAAATCTACATAGGTCTCACTCATTCTCATAGAAATCTCAGAGACATATGTTTGCAAAATAAAAGTTATTGTGCGTTGGGCATTATTCAGTCATTCACAACAACCGTAAAAATCTTCCCGTGAATGTGTTAACAGTTGCTTTGAGTATGCTCCAAATTTCACAGAGTACCCTCTTGATGTAATTTTACCAGCCAATTGGTTTAATGTGGCATGAAATGACTCCCAAAAAACATTCCTGACTTAAAGTGATTGCACTAGAAATTAATTATTCAAATGCGGGTCACAATCAAAGAGAATCTGCGAAAATATTTCACAGAAAGTACAAAGTTATACAACGATGAGTGATACTCAATATTCCACTCACAGTCAATTTTAATATTCGATTTACTTTGCCAGGCATCCCAATACCGCAAAAATGTTTCATTTCATTGGCATATTTAGTGAATTTTATGGTCATTTTGCAGTGGCTTGGCATAAATCTCCTCTTATAATCCCATTCAACTCTCTGTCCCATTAAATTTACGCAGGATTATATTGAAAAGCCTTTATGAATATGCCACAGAATCCGCAAAAAGTATTTGGGGTTCTCTCGGAAAATTTACAGCGATGGATTGTGGCAGTGGAAAAGCCCCAAGCACGGTTTTGGCCACACGCACAACTGGAATAGGTGAGAATGGGTAGTCACATGTACTAATTGTACAGTGAGAACCTTCAATTTAACACGTGAAATACTGCGTGCTAATTGAGCGATATTGCGGTAGAAAGGGAGCCAAGTCGTGTAAAGCTAATTTAGATGCGAGATCATTGATTTTTTTTTCAACAGTTGGTCGCGTGCTAAGTACGATCGAAAAGTGCCCAAAGGCAAATGCATGAAATGTTCTGCAGGCACTACAGTAACTTCCCACACCAAGGGGCCTCTATCTGCGATAAAATTCGGGGATTAATTTAGATTTAACAGTTTTTGACTTTCAATGAAGAATATCATACTATCAATAAGGATGATGTTGCAAGGGTTGCTATTGATGCACGAAAACATTTATATGAGAAATTTCATAAAGTGTTTCGAGGTTAGGCCAAATATAACCTAAAATTCTATAAGGGATTTTTTCATAAAGCAATTGAAATAATTCATTGTGGAATGTTTAGAAAATGATAGATAAGTGAAATAAACGCTTTCAGGATCGTTATTACTTCTTTTAATATTGTATTTGTTTTTATTTTCATTTTCTTTATTCACTCTTATGTTAATGAGTCTATATTGACAAGTTCTACAGAAAATAATGGTTCTTGCAAAATTATTTCTCTTTTTCAATTTCTAATTCTGCTGTGTAAGAGTCATTCTCAAAAATCAAAATCAAATCTCAATCAATGATCAAAATCAAATCAAAAATCAATACATCTTCTAGAACATAGTACTTATCTGCGTTGATCGGAAAACTCGTAAATTTAAATTGGTTCTTTTTATAACGGATTCAAAAATTCACTGGCTTCAAAATATATTATTAAAATATAAAAAAATTAAATATTATTATTAAAATATTACTAATAATATGTATAGCCTTAGTTTATAGGATTTTGTATCGTTTAAGCTTGAAATAAACTTCAAATAAAATTGTATTTAAAATAATTTACTTTTGTTTCCAAAAGACGGATTCATCACTCAATTTTCAATTGTTGTATGAATAAATTTCCTAATACCTAGTCGGACATTTCGTCTAAATACGAAAAGGCCATTGGATCATTGCTAACAACGGATTTTCAAAGTCAAACGTTAAAACGTCTCTAGAAGGCATATTTTTCAACTGGTTGTTGGAAAGGCCTTGGAATTTCTTAAAGTAAACCGGTTCTAGTCGGTCATGTACCATTAATGAACCGGTATGAACCGATAACTCTTTTTTATTTAAAATAAATTGTGTCCTAATACGGGCTTCAGACCTAAGGCTTAGCCAAATGGCTTACTTCTCTAATTTCTTATTAAACATGAATTTATGGAAAATTTAACTTAGGATTGGATTTTTGAAGATAAATAACATAGGCTTTCAAAAAGCAATTAAATTGCTGGGTATTTAGAATTTTGAGACCTACGGGAACCAGGATAAACCTCTAGTCTGAAGACCGCCTAAGCTATTTTGGTTGATTTGCTATTATGACCAGTTGAAATCGGTTGTGAAGTGATAACCGGTTAATGCGAAAGTACTTTCGAAGTAATATAATTTAAGTGTTCAAGCATTTTGTAAAACATAAGTAGTTTTCCATCCCATTTTCAATTCGATTTTTATCTATTTCAAAGTATACGACACATTTTCCATATTATTAATTTTTTTTTATAGCAAAGTCAAAATTTTGAAAAAAATCGAGATTCATGCATACCTGAACTCGCTACCCTCCCTATCAATCTACTTAACATTTGAATAAGCTGTATACATGCGTTTCTTGTATGTTCTGCAAATTGCAGATAACCCCTCTGCATCGATGACAAATTTTTCATGTCATTCTTCATGCCACTTAAGAAGTCTGCTACCATTTTAGAAAGATTAATACCCCCTCGTCCGAGTACTTTGGCCACTATTTATTTTGTGTTTAGTGAGGCGTCTGAATATCTTGGCCACGATCCCACCGGTATCATTAGTTATTCACTTGTTCGTCTGAATGCCATTCAGTCCAATACGATAATCCGTCATGTTCAGCAATGTGGCACTCTTCAGGTTTCCATCGCGGAAAATTATGCGTCTACAGATCATACAGCACAATTTTAACTCCGACCCAGACTATTTCTGTCCACATGTTTCTTTGGCATACCGCACGATTTATTCGCAATATTCCGCATGAGAGGTAAAAAAGAATGGTCAGGGAATTTGTTTGTATAATTAATAGCATAGCAATTAATGTTTGTGGCTCGTGGATGCAGTTTTGCGAATGAACTCATCAATTTGATGTAATGATTTTTCTCCAAGTGGAGTCTTACTCTTTTATGGACTGCCGTGTCATTAAATATTATTTTTCGGCGATAAAGTTATTTTATTGAAGAATAAAATTTTACGGTTTGAGGACCACTCATCTGTACAGTTGGCCCTTTTGGCAGTGGAAGTCATTCTCTTTGGCTTCACCCAGGCCTTATGCTTTTCGATGAAGTCGTAAATTGCCTCTTTCATCGCACGAAATGAGCCAATTAAGAATGTCTCAAATGTTGCAGATTTATTGCAATAATCTGAGAAACAATTTTGTCAATTGATATTTTGTATAATTCTTCATGATTTCTCCATTTAGAGCACGCAATTCACGGGAAATACGATCTTGGTGGTATAGGGCCTGGGAATTAGGCGTTATATTTCAACAGAAGTTCTGAAGATATTTTCAGAAAATTTCAAATAAGGTTCGGTAGGTGTTTTTGACAACTTGTTTTCCCAAATGGATCCAATGCTATTTAATGGATTAGACAAAAATTCCTGGACGTTAGAAATTTTAGCAAATAAAATTGAAACCTGTCCCGGATCTCGGTGACCCAATAATACTAGAGGTTAAAAAATTTTAAAGTGACCATATAATTCCGAACAGTCGGAATTTTATGATCGGAAGCCATTAATAAATGGAGAAATTTCAGTTCTTTATCAAATATTTAAAATTTTTCAACTTAGATTTAAAGGCGCTATTATTTTTAAGGTTAAATAAATCAACCCTTATGGCGTAGATCAGAATAAATTTTTAATGTGTTAAAACAAGGTAAATGACTTAAAATTTGAGATTTTGCTGGTCTTCTGCTGTAGGTCCTTTTTGACTAATAATCGATTGCATGTTGATTTGTAAAAGTTTAGACAAATTGTAAAGGCTGCAGACAAACATGCACTGAGAGAAATACGAAAAATTCAAAATAACATTGCGGACACGTAAAGTTTACCCTGCAGTATTGATTCCAAATCGGGGTAAATTTTACCCTTTTTAGGTGTATTATGGGTTAAAGTTGCCCTTTTCTATGGTAATTTTACCTTTAAAAGATGTAAAATTAACATTAAAAAATGTTGATATATTTTTACACCTAAAATGTGTTAAAGTTATGAGGCAAAATAGTTAATCGCAGCCCTTTTTTTTCTTAGTGTAGTTTCAGAATAGGGGTTCTATACTGGCCAGAAGTAAGTTTCTGTTCAAACTGATTGGAGAATATTGTGGTTATTCTTAAAAGATAATTCTCTTAACCTCCATACAGAAACAGTAGAGCACTTCCTATAGGAGTACCCGGCTCTGTAAACCTGTAAGGATAAACATATCCTAATACATAAAGGAAATGATTTCTTGTCAAAGAAGATCCTTGGTTTCATTCAAAAGAACAACAGATTTTGCATCCAAGAAATGGCAGACAACTTTCTAACCTAGGTATCAAATCCTGGTATTATTAAATGTAATATAATCCAGTAAACAATATTTGATTTCATTAAGCGTTCTTAAGACTAGGGGTTTGGCCCAGTTACGGAAGACCTTAAAATCCTAAAAACATAATCATTTTATTGTTTTTTTTTCTCAAAATTTAATAGGTTATTTACCATAAATAATGCAATCCTAAGTTATTATTTTCATAAAAAAAACTGATAAAAAATTTGATAAGTTAATCAATATGGCTAAGCTCTAAGTCTGAAGCTCGTTTGAGTTACATGACTAGAGCTACAATAGGTCTACGCAGAACATCCAGTTCTTTAAAGCCATCTTCATTCACTACGTCTTTGCATTTCCTTTTGGGAAGGTCTCTAGACCTTTTCCTCTCCATTTACAAGTTCCATAGATTTCTGGACATTTTCTCATAAGGCATCCTGTATACATAACCAATCAAGCTGACTCTTTTCAACCAGATGGAGGCCATAATAGTTCATTCTGATCCTAAAATCCTATGTTACGTAGGATCCATTTCTCGATTATAAGTGTTCTCTATGGCGGCATTTCATATTTTTAAAAATTCAAGCTGTGTTTATTTCAAAACCCAGCATTGTATTTATATCTTTATTATGATTTTCAATGTTGTAGTCCAGTCAGATATGTTACTAAAAAGTGAGATAGTTTCTTTGCAGCTTTAATGGCTTCGTAGGTATAGGGATTAAGATTTATGAAATTGAAGCGCCATAGGGGAAAGTGGTCTGCCTTTGAACGAAAAATGATGTTCAAAATTTGAGATTTTTTTCAGAGTAAACTACAACATGAGTTTTACTTTTCACTACACCAAAATATTCTCTTGTTCATTAAGCTTCTATGCTTACTCCATTCAGGACTCGCAAGTCCTCAGTTTTTCCTGGTGAGGAACTTAAAAATGTTATGTCGATATATTCAAAGGCAGCCTGCATGGTCTGCCTTTGAATGTGGTTGGGCAGCCTTTGAATCTTAATTTTTCACTGAGAATATTAGGGCTGTAACATTAAGTGGCCCATAATTGATTAGCATGAACCCTAATGCACTCAATAAAACCACCACTGTAGTCAAAAGTCATTATACAACAACATTTTTTACATTTTTCTGAAGCACTGTTTTTCACTTGAAAATTTGTAATAAAACGCCATTGAAGTTGACAATTGTCAGTTTGAAACATCTCGGCCGGAGGAAGATAGCATTTTATAAGTATTTGTATGACATTCGTCAGACCAAAGTAAGAGTTCTATTCTGCTCCCGGACAGGAAGCTGTCAGATGTTTCAATGCATGGAAAGAGAGGATTCAAAGGCACACAACATTGAGATTCAAAGGCTGCCGCAGAGCAATATTTGCAAACTTTTATCACTCACAAAATTTGTCTCATCTGAATCGAAATGTATTTGGAGAAATACCATCCAAGAATAACCTTCTATGACTCACAATAGAAGATTTGTTCGAAAAATTATTTTAATTATGAAAAAACACATGAATTGTGGAACATCAAAATTACAGTTTAGAGCTCAGATTCGTTTTTTTTGCTCTAGCACCTAGAAAATAAGAGCTAGGGTCTGCATTTTTTGATGACTTGTGAGGATTATGAATAGCTATCTGATAGTTAATAGAAAAGAATTTATGCTTTAAAGAAAAGGGAAAAAACTACAATATTCAAAGGCTGCCGCATTCAAAGGCAGACCACTTTCCCCTATATTCTATTCCATATAACCGAATTTTATGATGTTGAACGCAAATGCAAATCCTACCTAAATTAAATATGTTAGACCTAAACTCAAGTTGCAAAATCATTTTTTTATAAAACTATGACCTTAAATATCTTTATCCCTAATTATTCGTTTGTTAATTATTTCTTTAGCGTAATTGTAGTCAAAAATTAAGGCTAGGGGGAGGCTTTCAAGCTCAGCACATACTCTGGCTTCGAAATTTGATAATTTTGCCATATTCCTTTAATAAATCTGATCTATCTATAGCACATTTCAATATTCAGTCTTATGTCACACATTTTCTAAAAATATAGGTTAGATTCTTTAAAGGAAAGTGGAAAAAAATTGAAGGTAGAGTGCATGCGAAGCCTTAAAATTATCACCTATATTTCATTAGTTACAACATTTTATTTGGTTTAATGCCAAAATTGACTTTTATGTTACTTAGAAAGGCAATAAAAACACTCATTCACCGATATCACTGTGTTTAATCTACTAGGGACCGGATTATGTAACTATAGTGAGAATAGTCATATAGGCACTATGATCGAGAATAAAATCGTAGTCATTCACTTAAACATCCTATTTGTAATGGCTGAAATAAGCTGAATTATGGTGCTATGCCGATGATAAATGAACATGTTTTTTTTAGCATATTACCGTTCTCAAGTAGGAGGAAGCGGGGCACCTTTGAAAGTGGCGCACCTTTGAAAATGGAATTTTTGTCCAATGTTTAAGTGGAAGTGAGTTATATCATAATGTACTTTAGCTTCTCAGTCTGTTTGTGTAGCTAAATTGGGTCCCGGTCAAAATCTCGAAAGACAAAATCCCTAAAGCCAAAATCCCGAACGCCAAAATCCCGAAAGCCAAAATCCCGAATGGGCCAAAATCCCGAATGCCAAAATCCCGAATTCTTAAAAGTGTCATAGCTACTCCCACGATTGCACTCGCGCTTGCTGGAGGCAAAGGGAAATCCTTTGTGTCTTGGGAAATTATTCTAAACATTTTCCTCCATATAATTTGATCCCTTTCAGGATTTTAAAAATTCGTGATTTTGGCATACGGGATTTTGGCTTTCGGGATTTTGGTTGACACCGATCCAGAGAGGGTGAATTCAGAAAACTTGTGACATTATCTTATGAGAATAAATATTGTGAATAAAATCGAAAGCTTTCGAATATATAACTGAGCTCTGGCACTGATTTTAACTGAGTTATGTGGTTTCCGAATACATTTTTTTATACAATTTAATTTACAGCGTATGACTATTCTCACTAATTAATTCGTATGACAATTCTTATTTGTAGGGGGAAATGTGGCAACTTTGAAAGTGGGGCACCTTTGAAATTGGGATTTTTCTCCTATTTTTAAGTGAAACTGATAATCACAATGTAATTTAGCTTCTCAATCTATTTGTGCACCTAAATTGTATCACGATAAAACTCAATTTCATTTAAGAGTATAGAGGTGTAAAATCCCAATTTGAAAGATGCCTCACTTTCAAAGGTGCCCCACTTCTCCCTAGAGAAAAGCGCGCTCAATTTTTTTTCTATATTCTTTACGGATTTCATCCAAAGATCTTCTCTAAAAAATTTGAGACATTGGATGAGCTATTAAAATATAATATTATAAATGAACCAAATTCACTAAAAACACATTGAAAAAAAAAATGAATTGTTCGAAGCCTTACGTCGTCCGAAGGTAGTATACTTTCCCCTATGTAGAATCGGATTGCCAAGCATTCTGTTTAAATTTAGGGCTCAGGATTCTATTGAAAATTTCAATGAATTTCTTAGAGTTCTTCGCAACGTTTTCCCTAATGCAATGGGTTTCGTGAGATGGAAGAAAATTGGCCGCAATTTAGTAAATCTGGCCACACATTGTTGACCACAATTCTTTCATTGAAGGTAAAATAAGGCAAAACCACAAGAGATTAACTCAATCGCGCAGGGAAACCACGAAATGTAATCTGTGGACGAACAAATTGATACAGATTGCATGATTATTGAGGATAGCCAGGTGAGGAATTTTGTGAGATTCCCAGAACAAACGACAATGTCTCAGCTGGTTGAGCCTAAGAAGTCGCACACAGTTGGATGAGACAGAGCAAAAAACAACAAAAAAAATCACGTAAATGTCAATCAATCACAACGGAAATATAATTCAATTAGAGAAATACATCGTCTGAGACTTAGGAAGTCGACGTTCTCCTGCTGTTTTCGCATTTTATAAATAAATTGTGTGTGTGAATATCTGTCATGAGAAACGATACATTTAATTCTAAGAACATTTGCAATTGAAATTGCTCCCTGAATTCGATTAGTGGTCTCTGTCATCCCCAATTAAAATGCATAGTCAGTCCTTTTGCCAAGTGCCAGGGATTTTTCATATTTTAGACATGAGAAAAATTCCTCACTCGTGAATTTCTCAAATGGCTTTTGATTTGAATTTCACGTCGATTTTATGGAAATTTTCAATTGGTCACAAATTTCCAGAATGGCACGCAAAGAAGTAGCAAGGAGTGGATTTGGAATCCAAGTGATGTCAATAAATGTTTTATTGAAACATTTTGCACTTGTTGGCTCCAATGGCTTGCCGAACACGTTTGTGGCCAATTTGATTTATTCAGATCCCTTATGTGTGCAAGTGTTGTGTTTTTTTTTCGGGGGGTGTGTAATATGTTTTATACGAGAGAATCACGAGTGGGTTATTTATTGCTCAATTTTTCACCAAATTTCATAAGAGCTCTTCAAGGGTGGAAAATCTCTGTCTCATGGATGCTCTGACGTAACTTTCACTGGGATGATTTTTCGCAGTCTCTAAGTTTGAAATATTAGGGATGTTTTGGAAGAAGTTGCTTCTTTTTATTTATGGAGTGGAAAGAATTTGCCTAATAATATTTTGTGCTAAATCAGTACAAAAAAATGTGAAATATTTGCAAGAAATCATTTTAACAATTTACACAAAAAAAAATTGAAAAAGCGAAAAGAAGGTTGAAAGGTCTAACAAAAAAGCATAAAGGTCTGAAAATTAAATAATAATATCATAAATTTCAGAATGGAGTGATGGGATAAGACATACTGTTGCTTTTTGTTGAATTTGAATTTATAATATGTGTAACCGTCTCTAAATTGTATGTCGTTTCTGTGAAAAAGACAATGACTTTATTACACAGAGGACTTTGATTCGATCATTGGTCAAGTGCCATCCAGTAAGGAAGTCTGAATTAATCTTGCTGTCTATAGTAGTTCGTACTTTCAGCAAAAAGCAAAACAAAATCATAGAAAACACCAAAAGAGTTGTCATCGCAATACGAGAAAGAAGAAAGAAACTGATGATTTTACTCGATAAATACGAAAGTTTGCCCTTACACGGACTTCAATCTGAACCCCAAATAGATTTTTGATCAGCCCAAAATGTCATACACAGAGTATTTAGGATCACTGATTAGAGATTAGAAGTATTTTGAGGAAATTTTAGCTGAGATTCTTTACAAACTCAGCTTCGTCAGATCGCGCCCAAATTTTGTATAAACACTTTTCGACATTTCTAGTTCACGAATATGGTTTGCGCTATAAATTGATCATCGTGGACGGTCTTAATCTGCCCTGTCCGTCCCGACCGGAGTGCAACCACTTATGAAGAGAAAACTGAGAAAGATATCAACAAGTGGTTTTCGGCAAACATTAAATATCGATAGGTGGCTAGAAACAGGTGATAATCCATCCCCTTACTCGGTCTCTTTTACGCCATTTTGGTACATTTGCAAATTTTGCTTTCTCAATAACTCAGCCCTTATTATAAAAATTATAAATTTTAGTAAGTTACAGCTGAGTCTAAGACCTTTCGATTAAAAAAAGCTTAAGCCCCCCGCGACTCCCTGACCCAAGCTATACGGGATCCAAAAATTGAGTTTTCAAATGGCTATATCTCCGGTTCTAATTGTTGGAATTTGAAAAATTTTGGTGTTTCCAAAACACCAAAAAGGGTCTTCCAAAGGCCCTCGTGGAATACTATAACTCTTCTGACACGTTAAGTTCATCCGATTTAATCGAAGGTCTGATTAAACGAAAAGTCGATTTCCGAAAATTCGATGTTGAATATTTCGCAAACTAGACGATGCTTCTCCTTTAAAGTTTAGTATGTTGTAGCTAAGGTCGAGACTTTTCCAACGGTGGGTCGCACTACGTCCTTTGTTTTCTCTGACCTTAGCTATATTCAAATATGTTTTAATTGAACTGTCGTTTCGGTGATTATTAAGCGATTTCGATGAAATTTTAGTATATAGTCATTCGAGGAGAGATGGAACACCTTTTTTATTTTCAATATTGCGGATATGTTTTGAATGCAAGTTAAGAACGAATCTGACTAGTTTATCATTTGAAGATTCTAAATTTAAAATATCAATATTAGAAAAGCCTAGATAAAAATAGTCACTTCGAAAAATAGGATTTAAAAAAAGTTGCATTTTGAGGCACTCAAAAAAAGTGAGGGTAAGATGGAACACCCCTAATTTTAGCAAAATATTTATAGTTTATTTTATTAATTTAGAATAGGAGGGAAGTGATTTTAGACATGAACACTATTTTATTGAATTTATTAGAGTTTATTTTATTTTTTCAGTATAAATTATTTATTTTGTGAAATATGTGGCTCATATACTTCGATGGCAATTTCGCTGAGTGTATCAAGTCAGTCTTAAAAGAAATTTAGGGAAAATAACTCTTAAGATTTACTTGAAAAGATATTGAAGAACATTGACCAAAATTCACATCGGAAGTGTTGCCAAAACTATTAAGTTCCGTCTCTCCTCAACCCCCAAATAGGGTGAAAGGACCGCCTATTGACACTTTAAGAACTCGTGTCAGCACCTATTGACACCCTACTCTGTACCATTTGGGATATGAAATTTGAACATCTCTGTTTATAGTAAAACGTATATTACAATTACAGAAAAAACGTTATATTACGTATAAACGTTATATTAGATACATTAAATAATTTTCAACATTTTGACAAAAGTGTCAATAGGGGTTCCCTGTCGAACAGACGTTCCTCCGACCTTACACGTATTCTTATGGCGAAATAAAATTTTTTGGCCATTTTTCAGACATCCAAAAAATTCAATTTCAATTTTCTAGTACAATTTTAAAGGTAGAAATCTGTAACTTGGGGGTTTTCATTAGAATATTGAAGGGTATAAATAGACCAAATGAGGTGGAGATCGTGCATAGGGTGTAGGCAGGAGGCGAAGTGGTCCATCTCTCCCACTGTTCCAACTTTCCTCGAATGACTATTGTGTATCTGAGATCGAGGCCTTTCTAGCGGGGTGTCGCATCTATCTCCACTCCAACCCATTGTATCTTGACCCTTACTACAACGAAATCGACCAGACACTATCTATATGCTTAGTAGAAAAATTTAAGTATATTGTTTTTAATGTTTAGTGAATCTTCAATTGGAGTAAGGGACAGTACTCTCCCTTCAAACGTTCATGTCTTCGAATAATGTGAATTTTCTTAAAGTTGATAAACTACGTTTCAAGGTTCCAAACAACATTCCTGAAAAATAAGTAAAAGAAAATTCCAAAATATTACATTTTAAACTTTTAGATTTTTGTTGCTTATTTGCAAATATTTAGCAAACTTTACATATTTATCCGATTTTGTCTGTTCACTTTTAATAAAATGATTTTTTTCTTATAATAACACTGTGAAAGTACACCGGTAGGTACTTACATATATGATCGTTTTTACCCGACCGTGTATCTTACAATAAGGTTTAAGAGGAAAGTCACACAAAATTCTACATTTCTCAGATACGTGAAATCCTTCACGTACAGAAGACACGCTGTAGCCAAAAAATGAGTTTAAAGCCAAGTCAAATCTGCTTAAGGATGATTGAAACAAAAGTGTTTCATAGCGAAAAAAAAATTTCCAAACTACCTAAAGTTATTTCTACGTCATATTTTTCATAAGAACGAAAATTATCATTCATTGGCATTGTCAGAAAAAGTACTTCAATTTTTTAACTATTTTTAGCCCTATCGTTCATAGAAACAGCGAATCAGACTTAATTTATCGGTATCATTGTTATTGTTGATTGTCGGTCAGCGAAGAGCGTGTCATCCTTAAAGTTCTCGTCCGTCAAGATTAAGTTCTTGAGAAAAATTATAGGGGACATTGGAGACATTTTATATTTTGGTCTACATTTTATCCATATCAACTTTCTGTCAGTTTATCCAAATCCTAGATATTTTGTAATTTTTCAGAAATTTTGCTTCAAATTTAACTGCATAATGTCTATCAACTTCAGCTCAAATTCGAATTGGCTTGCAGAATTTTCCCACGTTATCTCGCAGCTGTTCTAGGATTTTCGCTTATCACTCGCTTTTATTCTCATTTTAAATTTCCCAAGTTTACCTCAAACGAACTTGTGAAAAGTTACTTCTATAATAATACCTTTGAACTTTATAAATTCTAAGCTCAAAGTATTCATATAAATGAACTTATTTTTTGCTTCTACATGTAGGGGCTTACAGTTGAGAATTTTTTCAGAATTCCCTTGAAAGTTATTGAAAGTTCGTTTCCCAGGAAAATCCTCTCTTCTATAAGTTTGTAAATTACCCGTTGTTCACATATTTTTAAAGTTCAAGGGAAAGTTAATTATTTTAAAATTATTGTTTGTAAAAATTAAATGAATTCCAGATAAGTTTCTGAGAATTCATTTTATTTTACTTTTTTTTTAAAATATTTTTTACATTGATATTTTTAGGCTACAATCCGTATCAATAGGTATGTTGCTTTGAAGTGAGAGAAGGTGAATGATAATGAATTATCAGAAATTTTTCTTTATAAAAATGTATGAGTATGCCCCATAATTTGTCTTTCTGAGTACGTGCGTTCATATTTTATGAATAAATTTACTGGAACATAATACAACACAGCTCAGCAGCTTTATCATCTTCCTGTTTCCTCCAGAATTTCTTTGATCTTTTTTTTTTGGTGCGAGATTGTGAGAGATATGCGAGATGACCAGAATGCATGATTACAAGAGCGATTGCTGAAATTGGACGTGCACTCTTTGATGTTGCATCGAATTTAATTACCCCGTGGTTGCGTATCAGCAAGCTGAAATCAGCTCCATGGAAGGGAACAATTTAATTTAATCAAAGCTGGGATGAGGAATAAAACACAACAATCAGGCACTTTAATGAAGATGCCATGCCTTTATTTTATTGTCCGGGTGCTGAATTGAATTGAAATAGTTGGAAAGATGGGGACAGAGAATAAAAAGGCGATCAGATGGGCGGGAGGGCAGTGTTGGCATTACATCTTAAGGCAATTTTTCTATCACTTTTCTCCCGAGATGCCTTTTTTTTCTCTGAGCGATTCTCTTTCAACTAACCAGTCAATCGACAACATCGAGCCATCAATCAACATTCCCTGTGGTCTGTTATTTTTATATCATGTCTTCGACTGTGCACAAGAAGATGGATAACTTTTTGCCCCGCAGGAATCTCCGCACATAATCTTATGTCCAGATGTTATAGCCCTGAAATTCCGCATCTTTCTCTCTTTTGCAGATTGAACAATTCACCGTGCTTTGGGTCCTATTCACTGTGATCGTCCTGGGGAATTCTGCTGTTCTTGTGACTCTCTTCTTCAGCAAAAACCGCAAATCACGGATGAATTTCTTCATTAAGCAATTAGCCGTTGCAGGTAATTTCTTAATTTCAAAAAAGTCAAATACCGCTCTGCATGAAGCTTATGCTGCTGGTATTCTGCATACCTTGTGGCGCCAGCAATTCCCTGGAATCAATATCACTTTTCATTTAATTCGAAAGCATCTGCAGCGGTTAGGATTTAATTGAATACCGTGTATCTACCGACTAAATCCTTGGCGATTTTTCATGCGGGGTTTGGGATTAGTTCTGCGGGAATAGAAAAAAAAGCACTCGGGGATTCCGCTCGTGCACACTCCTGAGCTTTTTCACCCAAGAAGCTCGATTAATCAACCAATTAAGCATCGGAGAAACAGAAGGAAAAGAAACCTTCAGCCAAAAAGGTCAACGAATGACCTCCGGAAGTCATGTTAGGAAGATCCCAAGGAAGGAAAGATATGAAAAGAAATCGACAGACATACTCCTCTTACAAAGTGTAATCCATCGTCAATTTTGACTAATTCTACGAAAGAGCAGCTTGTCATGTCGTAAATCTCACGATATTTTCTCCTCTTGCTTTTTGTTTCCTCTTCTGTTTTTCCCCCGCAGATATTTTATTACCACTTGACGATATACTTTGAAACACAGATAAAGAAGATTTTCGCTTGGTACAGTCTTCCCACTGATAAATCTATTGAAGTTCTTCACTGCTTGCTCTCACTCTTGCTTTCAACCAAATTTGTTACCAATTTCCTCCATTCCCGACAAATATTTGCAATTTTACACGAAATATTCTCGGAGTTTGCTTTTCATGAGGGCGGGGCTAATAAGTTTCAAGTAGAAAACACCTTGAAATTGTAATATTATTCCAAAGCACAATAAAATTTTTATTTACTGATGATTAGAACAGAAACAAGCATAAATTATGAACTGAAGTGCTTTATGGATTTTTCGCCAAATAATTTATGAAGGCGTGGCTTATTTTTTTTTATGGGCGGGCTTTTCACAACTATACTTCTATAAATTATCAATTTAGTTATCAATTTGAGTTCATCTTAATTATTTTATATGGAATATATAACTATAATTATTTATAGAAAATATAACCTTTGTCAATATAAAAAATAATTTTTAGAAGCTCGCAATTTAGAATTTCAAAATACTATACCGAGTGACCTGAACGATCTACAACATCCTAAAACGCTGTATTTTCTTTATTACGAAATGATTTTTATTGGTGTAAAAGAGAAAAAAGTCAGAAATCCTTCATTATTTTTGAGAATCTATTTGAAATTTTTGACAAAAACCACCTTAGGTACTGACTGGTGCCCTGAGATCACTGATGAACGTATCGTACGCTGCCCAAACGGGAGTTTCCGGAATACCAGCCCATTCACGACAAAGGGCTGGCCTCAACTCATCGACACTTGGGTATTATTTAGTCCTAACCTTGACCAAAAAATACCCCTTTTAGAGAAGTTGATCGGATTTGGAAACGGGTGACCGAAGAGGTTACTGTGTGGTTGAAATGATCAACAAAATGTTCGACGCGAGCTTTCTGTACTACGACCGATATTTGTTCAAACTTCCAATATCTTTTATCGACATTTTTGAATGCCAAGAGCTTCAGAGGCTTTCCCGAAAGGGAATTCTGTACCAGTATGATAATGTCTTACGACATTCCTGGTAAAATTCTTGCGCACAACAACATTAAAGTCCAGTGAGCATGGAATAGTCATTACAGAGATTTTATGAAACTTTCAGTAACTGATACGAAATGATTATTCAACTTGTCATATGACATTGTCATACTGTTACAGAATTCCCCTACACGGCTTTATGGTTTTCCAGGACAATTTCTCGATTCAAATTGCCGTTCATTTTACGCATCATTCCAAAGATCTCAGTGGAATGCAAAAATCTACCATTATGGAAGACCATATCAAAAAAAAAGAAAAACAATTATTCTCGACTTCCGGTAATCATTCCAATGTCCAAACAATCATTTTGTTGTAGACGAATTGTTCAATTGCAAAAATTTTTCCCACTATAGAAACCAATGTTCTGTAACATACAATCTTCTAACGGCCAAGCGAAACAACTCCATTGCTCTATCGAGCAGAACTTATTTTAGAGCATTGGTAGGATCGTTTCGTTTTTAGAATTTTTAAGGTTGCTCATGGATTCTTTTTAAATCTTAGTTTTATGGATGATCGTGATATATATTTGCATTGCACGGATTACTATATATTTGGTGATGATGCAATTTTTTGTACCCACATTATAGCGTTTTGCAACGCTGCTATAGTATCCTTGCATCGAGTTATGTTTCGAAACATAAAATTTAACCACACTCTGGTTTTGGAGGTCTCTAATGTTATCCGCTTGCGCTTTTCCAACAAAATATAAGCCAATCGCGGTATCATATTAAGATTCTATAACTAATTAAAAAAATCAATAATTGTTTTTGCAAATTTACAATAAAATTTTGTATAAAATAATTAAAATTTTGCTAATAAAATAGATTATACCATTATGCGAAATATGATCACGTTGTCAGGAGAGATTTGACAGCGATCTGAATTTAGTTGCAATTCATTCTGGCCACCCTGTGTAAGTTTTACCATTATTGGCTTGGACGTCCAAAGATAATGGTTTTAGCAAAGGGAATAACAGAGCGTAAATGAGTCTGCCAATCATGATTCTCTACAGTTGCAGATCTGACGATCAGGAAGACCAATCGGCGTCGACCCGCCAACTATAAAGATTTATCAACACTGACTGGACACTGGACTGGTTTGTTGCTGAAGAAATTATCGGTGGCAGGAAAAATCCCGAAAGCGGAAATCCCGAATGCCAAAATCCCGAATGCGCTGAACGCCAAAATCGTGAAAGGGACAAAATCATAGGGAGGATAATCTATGGAATAATTTTCCAAAGCACAGAGAATTTCCTAATTCCTCCAGAAAGCGCGAATACGACCGTACAAGTAGCTATAATACTTCTGAAAATTTGGGACTTTAGCTTTCAACATTTTGGCCCTTTCGGGATTTCGGCTTTCGGGATTTTGGATTTTCGGAATTTTGGCTTTTCGGAATTTTGGCTTTTCGGAATTTTGGCTATTCAGAATTTCGACCCATTCGGAATATTGAATTTCGGTATTTAGGGCCCTCTCGAGATTTTTGCATTGTGGACTTTGACTTTTCGTGATTCGGACTTTTCGGGATTTTGACTTTTAGAGATTTGGGCTTTTCGGGATCTTGTCTGTTTGGCTATTCGTCCCATTCGGAACATTGAATTTCGGTATTTGGGGCTCTTTCTGATTTTTTTCGTTCTAGATTTTGACTTTGCGTGATTCGGGTTTTTGACCGGAATAGGGTCGAAGGAATACCTCTTCGACAGGGAACCCCTATTGACACTTTTGTCAAAATGTTGAAATTTATTAATTGTATCTAATAAAATTTAAGTAATATGACGTTTTTTTTATTAATCTACGTTTTCCGATAAGGATAGGTGTTCAAATGTCGTATTCCAAATAATACAGATTAAGGTGAAAATAGGTCCTGACACGAGTTCTTAAAGTGTCAATAGGTGTTCCTTTCACCCTACGAAATTATTAATAAGTGAGTGACAATTTGTCCATACAATCATGATTTATGTGTACGTTTGTGGTTTTATTAGTTAGAACTCATTAAATTTTACCTAATTCGACTTGAATTTGTAGAAGAATTGAACCTGAAGATCTCTCCGGAATTGAGGTGTATCCTCTCGGAATTAATTCTTTACTCCCTTAAAATCTGGTTTCCATTTTGAAATCGGTGTCTTTCGATTACGAGGTTAAACCTTTTTGACTACAACTTTTAATATCAAAGATTTTTTACTGAGAAATTTTAAGCCCCTCGCGATTCTAAAGTCGTTTTCTGAGAGTGTTTTCCATAAGTAGATTACCCTTCTTGAATTAATACCTCTCTCAAGGCATTTGGCTGTAGAGAAGAGGCGTCAAGTCATAATTCTCTGTGGTTTTACGCCGAAAGCTCTTGGTATGAATGACGTAGAGAAAAAAAAGAAAGAAGAGTAAAGAAAAAGCTCGGGGATATGGACAGCTTTCGATCTCGTTTGTTGTGAGATGCCATAAATTGTGGTGTGCCATCGTGCTCAATATCCTGGGAATTGAGGTAGTGAAAGTACATCGGGGTATCATGAAATTCTTCACAGACGATTTATTGTCTATCATTCGTGATGAGATAAATTTGGTGTCATTGGTGAACATTTTGGGGAAAGAGATAAAGACTATCGCAATCAATGCTTTATTCTAACACAAATTGATTGATTTCTCAATCCCAGCAGAAAGAGGCAATCAAAGAATTTCTTTTGGCAGATCTCTGTGTGGGACTTCTGAACGTGCTCACGGATATTATCTGGCGTACGACTATCTCATGGAATGCCGGAAATATCGCCTGCAAAGCCATCAAGTTCCTCCAGGCCAGCGTCACCTACGCCTCCACCTACGTCCTCGTGGCGCTCAGCATCGACAGATACGACGCCATCACCCATCCCATGAACTTCTCAGGATCATGTAAAGTGGCTCTTATTGAATTTTTCAATTATATCACACCCCTTCTGTTTCCACTGCCAATTTTCACACCCTATCTTCGTCACGTAGAATGTGTCTGCTGAAGGCACACCTTTGGCATGAAGGTGCCAAATATACGAGATGGGGTGAAAATGAGAAGAAAATTGAACAATACGAGATGTTTTAGTTTTCGCGATAGAGTTGCCAATAGCTTGGAGGGAAATTTTCAAAGATTTACCATTCAAGAGTTTTGGATTCCCCTTGAAACTTATCGAAAAATGTTTTACAAGTAAATCTTGAGAGCTCTTGTACGAGAAGATATTTGATTGTTCAGTATAACTTATATTAAAAATATATTTCTAGGTGTTTATTAACAACAATACTCAATTAAAATAAATTAAATACCATATGGAAGTTATAATTTAAATAAAACTTTGTGGAGTAAACAAAAATATGTAAAGCTTTTGAGGCGCCTGGTTATTCGACAAGTTATTTATTTTGTTGATTAAACTTCAAGCAATTTTTTTTAACCTGCATTGAAATTCTAATATTTTCAAATGTTCTTTCGCTATATTTGGTTTAGCTTAGAAGTTTAGTGTTTATTTAGCTTAGAAAATCCGTAATATTCCGCAGGACAGAAGAAAATTGAAAACCAATATTAAAGAAAAATTAAATCGCTAAAATTAAAAATTAAATCGAATTAAGCGATTAAATTAAATCGCTAAATTCGTATGTAGGGAAATGTCTCTCATACAGAAATATTCTCTTTGAAAAAACAATTGAGGCCTCTGAAGATCACAGGATTTTAAGTGATATCGTAAGCACTATTTTTTATGGATTTAAAGGACATTTTAGGATATTTGACGAATACATGATTAATTACAAGAAAACTGGAGAGATGAAGATATTGTCTCTTCTAGGAAAATTACCTTTCAGTTTTCCTTTAGAAATCGTCCTTTGTATTCTTTTGATAAAATTTTGGAATTTTTAATAAAAGCACTTTTGAATTTTCTGGAAACTTAAATAAACTAATTATAAAGTATTAGAACACTAGAATTTAAATACTTATTCTGAATGCATTCATTATAGGAGCATTTTCATTTTTCTCATTTTTTTTTAATTCTTAATCATCAGACTTTGACTTAGTTCTTAGAAAAAAAGTTTTAATTTT
Organism: Phlebotomus papatasi; assembly: GCF_024763615.1. Taxonomy (NCBI): domain Eukaryota; kingdom Metazoa; phylum Arthropoda; class Insecta; order Diptera; family Psychodidae; genus Phlebotomus; species Phlebotomus papatasi. The sequence goes on along the minus strand of NC_077222.1, from coordinate 93,330,753 downwards.
TACAAGAATATTAAAAAAATCTTTTAAAAATATTTTTTTTAAAAATATTTTACTGAGATTTTTCATCTACTTCTCCAAAATTATAGTACGAGTTCTAAAAATATCTTAGAAGACGTTATATAAAGTTCTTGTTCACCTTTTAACAATTATTCATTTTTCAGAAAAATAGTTGAAATTATTTAAGGCGTTACGTTTGTCAATAAGTCTAAAAAATAGAATATTGTCTCGAAATCTCCTTCTCAACATATCAAAAAATTTATTAAATATAAGCTCTTAGGCATACAAAAGTACAAGATTTGAAATATACTTTCTGAAATTTTCATTCGAATATTTTCAAAAGTCAAATATTTTCAAAAAATATTTTTTCGCGACCTCAATAGGAATAAGCGGTTGAAAATGATGAAGATGATGATATTTTCAAAACTCAGCCATTGAGACGTGACTTTTTAAAGATTTTTTTTAAACTTACTTTAAGATGGACAAGATTTTTTGGAATAGGTTCATCTGAAATCGAAAACGTAAATATTTTCTGCTAGCTGATGACTTTAACTAGATCTTGAACGAAGAATTTTATGTTTAGGAGAAACTGGGGCACCACCAAACACGGGGTAGTACCAAACACTAATTTTTATTTCTAAACTACTTGGACTATATCAATCATTACTGCAGTGAGCAAGCATCCCAATAATGCCTATAAATTTATATAAGTCTTGTCTTCTGAAGTCGAATATCTGATTAAAAAATCGCAGTGTTTGGTGCTACCCCGTATTTTGTGGTGCTCCAGTTTCCCCTACTTGTTCACAACTCATTCTACAAAAGAAAATGTAGTGTAAAAAATGCCAAAAATTATATTTTTTTGTTTATAAAATTCTTTCAAAAATCATTCGTTCAAGGTCTAGTCTAACTAGCTGACAAAAAATATTTGCTTTTTGGAATCCGGTTGAACCTATTTTCAAGAAATCTTGTGAGAGGCTGAATTTTTAAAATTTTTAAATGTAGATTTCAGGAAATACAGGGGAAAGCGCGCTACCTTCGGACGACTTAAGCTTCGGACAATTCATTTTTTTCTCCATGTTCCTTAAGGATTTCATCCATAGTTTTTTCTGAAAATTTGAGAAATTGGATCAGCTATTAAAATATAATATTATATGGGCAAAATTCATTTATAACACATTGAAAAAAAATTATTTGTACGAAGAATAAATCGTCCGAAGTTAGCGCGCTTTCCCCTACATTAAATGTTGCACATTTATATTCCCTAAAGTGTTTGAATTAAATAAATTTTTCATTATTTTAAAACAAATATGATAGAGAAAATTGTGCTGTATTTTAGAATATATGGGAACCAGTAGTGAAATTCTGTAACAGTATGGCAATGTTATATGACAAAATCTTCATAATAAATTCTGGAGTAGGACAACATTAAAATCCAGTGAGCATCTAATGATCATTGTAAACAGCTCTGTAATGCTCTCATTAACTGATATGAGTCAGATTTTAAATTGGTTCCTCCGAATTTACCACATAGAAAAATTTAAATTTGTCATATGACATTGTCATACTGTTACAGAATTCCCCTACTGTAGGGGAATATATTTCAGTCTTGACTCACGTAACCCCTTAAAAGAAACTTTAAAAAAGCATATTGTGTACAAACAATTTTATGTATTTTTCTAACATTTTATTTTATTTTTTCCCACAAAATTTTAAAATGAATTTTGAATAAAGAAATTATTTTATTATAACATTACCAAATCTTGTGAATTTTAAAATATGCGTATTTATTACAGAACTATATTTGTTTAATAAATATTATTTATAGGAGCTTTCTAATTCTAATTTTTTTTGTTAAATTAACTAGTAACCAATTCTTAAATTGTAAAGCATGCCAATTTAATCAGATGTAGGCTCCTGCTTCATTTTTAACAAAACCCTCAATTATTTTAGAAAGTGAAGTTTCCTGTTTTTTTTTCAAATTACAAAATAAGGTATATTATTTAGTAAAATACCACTCATTAAAAATTCGGACTAAAATCCTCCACGAAATTAAATAGAAACGACTCATAAATCGTTTTAATTTCATGTGCAACTTCTAAAAAAGATTATATCAACTGGCCTCAATATAATTTTGTTGAGCCTTTTTCTTAATATTTGTATCCTTTACATTTGACATGTTTCCTTATCAAGAAAGCTTTTTTGAATTTTAACGGAAATGTTGAATAATTCTTTTAAAAATTCAATATCATTTATCAGATGTAGACGCCTGGTTGTTAGACAAATCCTCTAAATTCTATATGCATACCCTAAAGAACTCTTTAGTCTGACTCTTCATAACTTTTCTGATACATATTCTCCATCGAAATTTTCAATAAGAATCCCGCTGAAAAATTATAGAACTATTCACATGCAAATCCTGAAAGTTTTGGCAGATGGGAACGCCTGGTGGTCAGATAAACTCTTCATGTTCAACCACAAGATGACTTTCTTGACAGGCTCTCTGCATTTTACCACAAATTATGGGGCCTTTTATAGAATTTTCCCAACAGAGAGATTACAAGCTCTGCAAAAGACTCATATTGTTTAAGAACAAAAAGTTCAAGAAAAGCTCTTTACAAAGGAACCTTGACTATATAGTGCTCCAATTCATATGCAATTTTATAAGCTCCTTGTTCACAATGTTCTTAAGACAATATATCCGTGGAATTATGAATGAAGGAAAATATTGTGCTATCTCCTATCTAAATAGTGCCAACTCTCAGCTAGCCTCAGAGTTAAAATTAAATTTTCTCTTGAGAAGAGATTGAGTGAAAAATTTTCATTTGCTATTGCAAAATCATCCAATTGGGTTGTATCTTAGTGCCCTCCTGGGACACAATTAAGTTTGCAGGCTTTTAATTGCTTCTTTCACTCACGCAGGGAAACGGGCACGGAGATTGGTGGCTGCTGCATGGGGCTTGAGCGCCTTCTTCTCGCTCCCGATGCTCTATCTCTGTAAGAAAAATGACTCCAGCTGGAGTAAATGCCAAAGTATCCTTACTAACTGCCTTCCCTTTCTTCTTTTGCAGACGAGGAACGTAACATTGAAGGTTTGTATCTATTCTACTCACACCCCTAAGATCCTCAAAAGTTCACAATGTGTGCAATTTTTGGGATTATATTAGCAAACTACAGCGCGAATGGCAATAATTGAATGTGGAGAAGAGAACTAAAAAGAAATCATGTCTCCTGGCAATTGAACGCAAATGCGGTACAACCATGAACAAAATTATGTGCAAGTAAAAGATTAATACCATCTAGACGGTATAAATCTCACTAGATAAGTATTCCCTTCTGTTGGGAAAAAGGAACATTACATATTGTGTGTGCCGAGCTTTTGTGAGGAATTTTTGGCGGGAGATTTGCTCTCCCTACCACACAACAACATAAAATTTATTTCATCTAAAAACGGGCACAATGGCATCCTCAACAGAGGAATTGTATATTATTGTGTTTGAAGATTACGCATAAAGTGAATTACACTGGCTTGTTTTTGATATTAAATCTCTCTCATTCCCCATTTTGGGTGTAGAGGACAAATAATCCTCCCTATGTCCTCTCATGGGTTAGGGGTGGCTTTTCATCTCCCTTTCTGCCACACATAAATCTTCCTTCTGCAAAAAAGCCATATTTGGACCATAAACTTCTGAAGAAAGTGAAGGGGCTTACAAATAATTTTTTAGGAGCTATTCTCGCAAGGAATTTTTTTATTTATTATTTAGCTGCGATTCTTTGCAATCTGCGCTTTTATGGTCCGAGGTGAAATCCGACCTCGGCAGATCGGGCCCAAATTTTGGATTTACACTCATAGATCATATGCTCTAAAAATCGATTTTCGTGGACGTCTCGTCCGTCACTGAGAAAAAAGGGGGCGCGATTAACTTTTTTCCTCGTAACTTTAACACTTTTTAGGTGTAAAAATATATCAACATTTTTTGTGTTAATTTTACACCCTTTTAAGTGTAAAATTAACACGAATAAGGGTAACTTTAACCCATAATACCAGGAGGTGACACTACCTCTGAAAAATGCGACCGATTTTAGTGTAATTTTTTACCTGTTTTCGTACACATTTCACGAGATATCTCCAAAACTACGTAGGTTGCCAATTTGGGGTTTTCGGTTGCCTATTCAATATTAAGTTGGCTTTTATTTTGCATTTATATTTTTTGCTAATTCATTCTACACTGACAGAAAACAGCTAATAAAACCAAAAGTTTTATCGGCGCGCTAGAAACATATGGGAAACATAGGAAATGCCATGCCCCTGCATAATACACTTAAAAAGCATAATATTTACACCGATTTCAGATCAATAATGCAGGGTAAAATTAATATTTCCGGAATATTGTTTTAACTTTTTCGGATTTCTCTTAGTGGTCCATCCGTTCATCGTAAGCAGTTCTGGAGAAATAACGGAAAGGGATATCAACAAGCGGTTTTCGGTAAGGGTTAAACGTCTATAAGTGGGCAAAAGTAGGTGATGTTAGGCCCACCCTTTCACCCCTCTTCCGTCATTTTAAAACACCCTCAAATTTTGTTTTCTCTCAACTCCTAAGGCATCTAGAATTTTTTTAGTATGTTGTAACAGTTACTGAGTATGGGAGTGCCACGGTATCTCGCGGAGCTTGTGGTGGCTGGATCATCCACTAGGGCTTCATGTCTCCGTGTGCCTAGTTCGGGTAGTCGCATCCTGATTCCCTATTTGTTAAAGGGATTGTTCTATGGAACTGTTTGCGTCCCGAGCGGAAGAGGGAGCTTATCCCTAGATTTGTGGCTGCCACGCATTCCTCGAGTTCCACATGAGCTGCTCTTGAAGTTATTTTTTTCTTATATTTCCTTTTTAGAGAGGGCAGATTGTCCAATGAATTATTAATAAATTGATATTGAATTGAATTGAATTACAGCTGTGCCTAAGGCCGGCTTCAGACCTAAGGTTTAGCCCAGTTCTAGAAGGTCTCAAAATCTTTAAAGCGACCAATTAATTTGCTTCTTTAGAATCCGATAGATAATTTGGGTTTTATAATACAGTTCTAAGTCAAAATTTTATGAAAAATCTTGATAGATAAGAAGTTATAGAAGTTAAGCCATATAGCTAAGCCTTAGGTCTGAAGCCCGTATAAGAGTTTTTGATTAAAAACTTAAGCCCTTCTCCTGACTCCCTGACCCAAGCTACATAGGGGTTTAATTTTCAAATGGTCATGTCTCCTGTTCCAATTGCCAGAATTCCACTTTTTTTGTGTTTTGGAAAGCCTCTCGTGGAATTATGCAATTCTTTTAACACTCAAATTTCATCCGATTAAATCGCAGGTCCGATTAATAGAAAAATCGATATAAAATAATTCGATATCGAATATTACGAAAAATAGACAATGCTCATTCTTTAAATTTTACTATTTTGTACCTAAAGTTGAGACCTTTCCAATGGCGGGTGTAACACTCCTCTCTCGATGTTCCCTGACCCTACGTATTGACCGGAGACCGAACTGTATTTTCGGTGTTTATCGGACCGGTTTCGATGATTTTTCTAGTAAATCGTATCTAACTAAGATCAAAACCCTTCTAACAGTGGGTTGCAAAGGTCTCCATTCCATCCCATTGCACCCCGACCTGTACTAAAACGAAATTAACCGGACTCTATCCGGTCAATTCCGAGGACTTTTGAGAACGCATTAAATTTGTAATCTGAATACAAGTGATTATACTACTACTGAGTTAGCTAATTTGTAGTATAATTTTTCAAAATTAAGCTTTTGGACTCAATACGAGATATCTAATATTGGTGCAAAAATTAAAATTAGAAATAAGAAATAAAAAAAATAGGAAGGAATTTTCGATCTAATAGGTTGTAGCAGATTGTGAACGGAAAAATAGACCTTTCTTGACTTTTTCTCTTTAATTCTTCACGACGTTTCGAGGATGGATGTCCTCTTCATCAGGTTTCGAATATGGAGGAAAAATCACGTATAGGTGGGAAATTCTGGTGCTGCAATGCACTTGAACTTATTTTACAAATCTTCACTCTGAAGCTCACCATCCAATGGACTGACACCGAATGAGAGAATGAGAGAAAAAGTCAAGAAAGGTCTAGTTTTCCGTTCACAATCTGCTAAAAAAATTATTTTAATTGGTCTGCCACTTAAAAACAGAATACTGAATAGGTAGGGGACAGCGCGCTACCTTCGGACGACTCAAGCTTAGGACAATGCAATGTTTTCTCTATGTTCCTTATCTAAGGATTTCAAACTTATCTCTTTTCTGATAATTTGAGCATTAGACTATCTATTAAAATATTATATTATAATGGGCCAAATTCATTTATAATATATTGAAAAAAGCGATTTATGCGAAGCATAAATCGTGCGAAGGTAGCGCGCTTTCGCTTACTTCTCAATCGTTTTTGATGACTACTAAAACCAAAGAAATAGGCTGCTCTCTAAATATTTCATTTTATTTTGAATTTTCGGTGTAAACGTGCATCAAGGCTTAAATTCGAAAAGAAATTTTACATAACTATTGTAATTGAAACCGATTTTAAAACGTTTTTAAACCTTTTTGAAGTTTAGATTATAAATCTCTTTTATTTGTTTTTTAAAAGTGCCTTGAATTTGCTTATCGATCAGCCCCTTGAGAAAACCTTCCCGCAACGAAAGTATTCAATTGACCGAACAAAAAAATCTTCGTAACGCAAATAATTCCTTATATGTGAAGAAATCAAATTTGACCTACCTCAAAATGATACAGCCCAAAATATCCCAATATCTGTGGTATTTTTCTTAGGCCAAACATTCCATCCTGGTGAGGGTGGATTTGTCATAGGCAGTGGGACGTGACGATCTTCATGTCCAAGGCGTACCCTAGGCCTCCGTCCGCCCAAAATCCACCACTCGCCATTCCAATTGAACTAATTGTAATGGCAATGTTCAGTGGACCAAGAACTTCACCATCCATCATTTTGACCCAACCCTCAAACCTGTGAGAGTGTCTTTGACTCCTGACCGGTCCGCATTTCGTCTTCAGGCCAGGCACTTTTCTTTTGCCAACCTCAGAGCCAGGGCAGAAAAAAAAGCTTCCAAAAAGCCGAAAAGTGATTTATAAGGTGTTTGAGGTTTTTTTTTATCCTTGAGCTTCCCCCCTCAACTCTGAGGATTAGTTTGATGATTTAACAGAGCCATACGTGATTTTTTACCGAGCTGCCGGAGAAATGATTGAGAACCTAGAGTTATTGAAGAGGAATCTGTCGCCCCGAGGAGAGTGGTTCCTTCGTCTGGAATTCTTATGAAGGAAATTAAATTTATTTGTCTGGATTATGTTGTAGCTTTGGCCTGAGATGATAGCTCAAGGCTGGGAAATTGTTTGACTTAAGTGGAAGAAAAAGGAAATCAAGTGATTTTTTGTGAGATTTTGATGGCCTCTACGATAGTGATATGAAAGAACCATGGGATGGAATTTTGTAATTTCACTAAGGAATATCTTGTTGATTTATGGGAAATATTTTGTGAAATCGTGTATTAAAATTTTACATTAAATTTTTCTTTTATAATCTAACTCAGAGATTAATTTCGATATTGATTGATATGCCTTTAGAATTCCGACAGATTTTGATGGAATACCAATAGTTATTAATTTTAAATTTAGGTTATGTTATTGAGAACTTATAAAAAGATTCTTATTAATATGATTAATCAAATTATTATTGAGTTTTTCAATCGTAATAGCCTTACTGTGTTATCACACTTGCACATTAAAATTCTAATATGATTAACATTAATTGTCACTGGTGAGAGTTCAAATGTGTAATTTGTGTCTTTGAACTTTTTTTATATTAAAAATTTGATCTATTTGTTGATAAAAAGGTAGACTTGGCCCGCAAAATTTGATATGAATTGATTTATAGAATTAATGCGAAAAATTAATGCGATTTTCTCTTTAATTTTTTAATGTGAAAAATATTTATGCTTTAGCTAAATTTAAACTTATTTTTGCAGGCCAAGTCCACTTCTTTATCAATAAATAGAAAAACCCCAAGTATTAAGTGACCCAAAGACACAAATAATATATTTGGACGCTCATAAGCGACAATTAATGTGAATCACATTAAAATTTTAATGTGCAAGTGTAATAACGCCGTTATAATAAAATTATTAACCTTAAAATCGATACACATAAAATGCTCTGTTTCCTTTATTCTAAGAATCCACATTCGATATTACAAAATTCCACCCAGAAGTATCTTCTGTTTCGTGTGTCTAAATTTAGCCATCCAATATAGCATGTAACACTGATAACCTGTACTAATGAGCTATTGATGGGTTCCTCGACACAGATCAGCCCCAGTGTTGGATCGACCTGGGCTCACAGTTTGGGTGGCAGTTGTACATGTCCCTTGTGGCTGCGGTGCTGTTCGTGTTTCCCGCCCTCATCATCTCGGCGTGCTACGCGATAATTGTGCGGACCATCTGGGCCAAGGGGGCCATTCTCGGCCCAATCGGTAGGTATTTCTTCTCATTCCATATAAACCCAGAACCTGAGAAAATGCGGAACTCTGACCCGCATTTCTTATCCCAAAAATAAGAAACTAAACACCATTCCCGGAGCAAATGCACAAGAGTAGTGCGGATGAAATTGTAGCTTTATGGCGTTTATTTCCATTTAATGGTGTGATTTATGACTCGGACATGTCCATTATATGCTCTTTTGTTCTCCCTCTTAGTTTTTATCCCATCCACCCCTCGAAAAAACATTCATCTCCGACAGCGATTTTTCCCATCATTTTTTTCTCCACCATCATCTTCCGAGATGTCCGAGTCATGGACACTCAGCACCACTTTCAGATGTGCTGTGCATCCCAAATGCCCCTTTCAACTCCTTCTCGAGATATATCCACTTGTTCTTGTTCTCGAATTTGCCGGTGAATATTTCCATGTAATATTTTTTGATACTTCTCTAGAGAAAATCTAAGAACTTCCTCTCATGGAAGGTATTATCTTACTTGTCTGAATATATTTCCGGGAATTCGAGAACTAGGACTTAACGTACTATGAATGAGATTACTTAGGGATTCCGTTGCAGATCGACGTGGAGGAATCGATCGAGGAAGTCGCCGTGCAAGTTCGCGCGGCATCATTCCACGTGCCAAAGTGAAGACGGTGAAGATGACCATCGTGATTGTGATAGTGTTCGTGGTGTGCTGGTCTCCCTATATTGTCTTCGATCTGCTGCAGGTCTTCAATCAGATCCCGCGGACGCAGACCAATATCGCCATTGCCACGTTCATCCAGAGCCTGGCGCCACTCAATTCGGCCGCCAATCCGCTCATCTACTGCCTCTTCTCAACACAAGTCTGCCGGGCACTCAGGTAAGTCCTCACCTTCATCGAGAAATTTCTCTATATTTTTTAGAACATAGTACATAGTCATTGCATTGGCATTACTGTTCATTCATTCATTGGACTAATTCTATATGGCTGCTGAAAAATCTGCGGCTGACGAGTTGCGAAACCAAGATCTCACAGTCATAGAGATATTACTTTACCAACTGATCTACTACAATTTAGAGGACAAAATAATCTTATATAAGGGCAACTGGGGCAATAGTAAACAAAGAGTAGTTGTAAACACTGATATGTCTACACTACTTGAACTTATGTCGATTATTTCTTAAGTGTTTAAGGATGCCTGTAGGTAGCACAACGTTCCATAGAGGAACTTTGACCTTCCCACAAGGGGTGTTCGGAACCTAAAGAAATCTCCTAACGCCCTCGACACATTTACGACTAAAGTCCAGAGACGACTAAGGTAGAGGTAGAGGGTTTTAAAGGTAGTCCAGGCAAAACCTTTCGTCTAAACCTACCTATGACCGGAAAATTTACCATTTTGTAATATTGAAGATTTAAAAGTCAACTAGGGGAAAGGCTCATAATTTTGTCCAGTTTTTTATTTTGGACACTTTGAGGATAACATTGGACACTAAAAATAAATTGATTAAAATGATGGATTTATATTCTAATATTTGATGAACAATGAATTCTATCTAAATATTTGTTCTTTTTGGAAGATATTAACACTAAATACGTTAAATTTTGAATATGATTTGAGTTGAAATTGCTTTGTTGAAAATTCAGTATGAGCAATTGCTTACGAGAAATATGACAGAACTTCGTGGCTTACTTCAGTCTTATTTAGTTTTGGTGAAGTACTAACAAAGTTTGTTCGCTGTTTTTGAGTGATATTATTGAATATTCATTGAATATTGTGTTGATTCACGTTACTGATGATTTGTACATTTGATCTGAAGTGAGATTTGCCTTGTGAATTATATTTTTCGTGTGAAAAATGGGAGATTTTTTAAGACATTCACCAGTGAGGTGATGGCTCTTATTTTGGACAGGTGTTTTTCTCACGAAATTTCGTGAAGTTTTAGCTTTTGTGATGACTAGGTTGGACAAATGCCTGGAGAAACAAAGGAGCATCATCTCTACGAAAGAGATGTAGCGAGAAATGCCTTGAAAGGCTCCCGGAAAGGTCAGGGAATGAGCGAATCCGCGCGTACTTGGAGTACCGAAGTCAACTCACTTTAATGAATGATATGGAAAGTTTCCGGGCTTCTGTGACATTCTACGTTTCCCTTACATGAACAGGAAGAGGACTTGGTAAGATTGGTTCATCAAATGCAAAACAATGGGCATCCTGCTGAGGCGGATTAACTGTCCAAATTTACAGCCAAGTTGGCCAAATTAATAAACAAGTTGTCCAAAATAAGAGCCAAAGTCACCTCTACATATCAATTCATTTTTAAACGTATTAAAACTAATTTTAATAAAAATAAGACGATAAATAGCTTGCTAAGTTTCTAAACAACCCTTCTGAAAAGAGAGTAACAAGAAATGTCAATTAGTATAGAAAATATCGCACTTCAAACTTGGAACTTCGATGCTTATAAGCAGACTGCCCAAAATTATGAGCACTTACCCTACTTTGGAGGGCTCATTTTTCAACCGATTTGGTTAAATTTAGGTTTTTTGGAAAGGTATTGGAATTTCGAATCCATCTGCATTGGATTTTAACTTTTTCCAAATATCAAATTTCTTTAAAATTGTTTCTTATACAAATTTTATTAGCATTGCTTCAAAGAAGTAAGTCAAATTTTCTGTCGTTACGCCTCACAGTCATAGTCCCTCATCATATCCTTTTGTGAAATGTCCATAACACTTATCAAGTTTAAATTGCACAGGATTCAAAAAATCAAATTTAGATCCGTGACCATATTGTTTTTAGATAATTTATGCCTGAAAAAAATATCAAACCATTCCAGATTTTCAGAATACTCAAATTTACGAGATAGGTAGGATAAGATAACCCTTTCATTATAGTTATAGTTATTTTCATAATTTAATTATGATAATATTTCAAAATAAATATAATAAATAACTCTTTGCGATATGTTGGATTTTTGAAAGTATGTCGAACATGAGGTTACTGTGCTAAATTTCGAACAGCTTATAATATCGGACACTTCCTTTGTTTCCTAATATTCCAAAAATTTTATTTCTCTTAATTTTTAGAGGTTGTAGACTGTCATAGATAGAAAAGAGGTTTCCTTCTACGAAAAATTTTTGGAAGTGTTCCGAAAGCAATGAAGCTTTTACACTGCTCCGCATTAGATTGAGATTTATTTGTTCCAAATTCGGTTTAAAAATGGCTTTAATATTAATATTTTTTTAATTCTATTTTCGATATACTTTTTTCTTTTTTCTTTTTTCTCAACACACAAAAAATTAAATTTTGTGTGAGAAAATAATTTTTTCTGACTTCATAAACTAATTTCTTTCTAATGTTTGTACATATCGCAAAGCACAACAAAGTTGTAGGAATCCAGACTATTTTTTGTAAATATCCAACTATTTGTTATTGTAAATATTTAAGCTCAAAAGTAACAAATTTTCAAATTACCGCATTGATAAATGATATTTATTATTTTTTTTATATTTTCAAATTTTCTTTTAAGCGAAAACGTCCTGACACTAAAAACTACAATGACTATACATAATAATTTTCATTAGAACAATAATTCATTCATAGGTCTTGGCCTAAATTCTGAGACCAAGATCAAGATCAAGAAAATTTCAAGATTTTGGTATTCTGAAATCAAAAAAATCAAGATCAAGATGTCAAATCTGTCAAATGTCTTGGAATCTTGAAATCCAAGACACAAACCGTGTGGATATCAAGATTTGCAATTCTAGAACCAATATTTCAAGATTCCAAGACCTCAAATTTCTTATTTCCTTGAAGTAATTCCAAGAACCTGTCGGAGGCGCTCGGATGTTTGATCATGTAATTTAATCGTAATGGTTCAAAACGTTCTAGATGTATGTTTTGAAGTACAACACCCTGAGAATACCTGCAAAAGAATGACATCTTGCATAAGCATTTCAGGGTTTGTCACACGTCACAAGTTTTGTGTCCGATAATATCCTGTCGTATATTATTTAATACAACCTATAATTATTTTTTTCTAATTTATATGACGAAATTTCAATAAATTCGACAAAGAAATGAAGATATATGTTAGAAATTACGTTTCGTTAAGTGTGGAAATATGTTAAAGTGTTAAGTGTGTCTTGAAATCTTGGTTCTTAGCTAAGACATTTTAAGTTCCATAAATGCTTCGCATCGGATTATGAAATTCTGATCTTGGAAATATTTGAAAGCTTGAAATTTTGATCTTGATTTTGGTCTCAGATTCGAGGCCATTGTCAGAAAAATTATTTAATTTTTTTGAGCTATTTTTGCCCCTATACTTCACAGAGGCAAAAATACACCGAATGAAACTCTGTTGGACCTTCCGAAGTTCGTTTCACAAATTTAGTTTATCGGTTTAATTTTTGGTTGTTGATTACCCGTCCGTAACAAGTGTCTCGCCCTTAAAGGGTTGAAGTTATACCAAAAACACTCCTGAAAACTCTATTTGTTTTAATAGTATTAAGTTTCGAACTCAAAGCCTTGAATTTGAGACGGGCTATTGGCCTAAAGTAGTCTTCAGACCAGAGGTTCAGCCGAGATCTTGAAGGTCTCGAAATCCGAAATATCAATCAATTTCATTGTTTTTTTTTTAAATTTAAAAGGCCTTGTACTTAACGATCCAAGCTAAATAAATTCTTCCAAAGAATTTTAATTTATAAGAAATCAGAGTAGTTAAGTTAAGGAACATGGCTAAGTCTTAGGTGTGAAGCCCGTATAAGGTCAAACAATGTAGGCAACCTTTTTAGGGCAATGCGATATTCGCAAGCAAAGTAAAAATTCTCACCGTTTGGAGGTTTATTGTGTACGACCCATGCCAACATTCCCGTACATTCTTATCAGGCAAGATTTTTGGTAACATGTTTACAAAAAAATAAATATTAAAAGGCGAATAATTTATTCGACCTTAAGAAACTGGGATAGATCTCCAGTTTTATACACACAGAAAAATTTTGACTCTAAATTTAAGAATATATAAGATCCTGGGAACTTAAATTGGACGTGAATCCCCGAGGCGTTTAAGTTTAGAAGCTCTGAGTGAAAAAAATGGGCTAGAATCCCTAGCTCTTTCGAATTAAGAGATCGGGAACTTAAGTTCCGCATTAGCTGGAAAATGTAAAATGTCTACAGATTTGCAAATTGCAACTAAAACTAAATGATCAAGGATTTAGAATTAAGGCATTGGCATTCATTGGATGGGATTTGAAATTAAATTCGTGGGTGTTTCTGTTTAAGAATTTTCCATTTTTCTGTGTGTATGCAACTTGTCCGAGATTTGGCACAATTTCCCTCAAGCTTTTCGGCAAAGACTTAAAATATGATTAATTAGGAACTCAGCGAGAGTTTTATTTTTCAAGATCTGTCAATGATTAAATTGACTTTTCCTGTTAAATTGCTACAAGACTTTCTGCTTTAAGCTCTAAACTGACGATGCCTTTTTATAAATTGCCATCAATTTATAATTTTAGTTGGTTTCTTCTCTCGAAATGGATTTTTAATATTCTCTACATTCAGAGATTTACTCAAGAGCTTTTCTATAGAGTTGAAGTATATATTCTTGTTTATTAAATAAAAGCTTCAGCAAAAAGGTTTATTTATCAATAATTTCGAGCTCTGGAAATTCCCTATTGAGTTGGAATTTTAAACTACAAGTACTTTACAATTTTACCCATTTTACCTTAATTGAAGCATATTTTTGAAGAAGAATTGGGAGAATATCCATCATGTTCTTCAAAGTTAAGAGGGCTCTTTTCTATGTAAATAACCTCGTTGTTCTTAAAGGGTAACCTTTTTTACCTGGAATATTACATTACCCCAAGTGTAGAGAGGCAGTGCCAGTTAATTTGTAAACAATAAGAGGATCCTCCAGGATAAAATGAAAAACGATTCCACAATTATACATAAATCTTTTGATGACCAGTATAATTAAAATGTTGCTGAGAAACTTTTGCAATAACTCTTTGATATTTAATACTATTATTTGAGGCAGTTGATGAAAATGAATTTTCCAACTTATTCTGTCGTTTTTCATGCTTAAACTTTGAACAAGAAATTTAATCTGAAATGGAATGTTCTCTGAGTGTATCATTCAACAATGAAGTAGAACTTTCTTATCCAATTTCTAGAGGAATTATTTTGCAAAATGATATCTCCCTTCCGCTCTGAATGCACTGCATTAAGGAGGCATATCAGGGTATTTCTGAGCATAAATACTGAAAAAATTTATAACTGAGAAGCAGGGGAAGTTCGACTTTTCTCAAGATACTCATCCTCCTCATAGTCTTTTGCTGACTTAAATTTATGGAGAAAATATGATTTTGCGGAAGAATTCCTGAGGATTCATCTTCTTATAATTAATTTTCTTAGAAATTATTGAGATTTTCTGGGAAATTGCAAAGATTCTCATGCATATCTGCCTTAACTTTTACCATTGCAGACGTCTTCCGCCTTTTCGCTGGCTGGCGTCTTCGTGGTGCTTCAAGTCTCGGGAACAGGCCAATCATGCCCAGAACAGATGTGGCGTGACCGGGGGACCAAGACTGCACAACAGTAGTGACTCCATGAGGACCCTGACGACCTCCCTCACCGTCTCCAGACGTTCAGCCTCATGCATGCGTCCAGCACGGGTCATGATTGCTGAGCGTCCAAAGACCATCATCATGTCAGAAGTGTAGTAGTTAATATTCCCATAAAACCCATTTAATTTATTTATTTATTAGCAACTTGGGCATTTTTGTATATGCAAACTAAATTTATTGCTAAATGATAGGGTTATGGCATCACTTACGGCCTTTCCATACTTATGACATTCATGCAGAAACCTTCCATTTTAATGACAAAATAATTCTGAGACTTTCGATATACCTAACTTATCAAATATTCTGAATTTCGTAGTTCTTCGAAATTATTTTATCACAAAAATTGAAGATTTCCTCGAGGAAGCCAAAAGTATGGACAGGCCATTATTAATGCCGCAACCCTTATGACTTTTATTTCCATCCAACAACGATGGAAAGACAATATTTCGGGGGACAAACATATGGAGTATATAAAAGAGACGTCGAATTTTCTAGCAAACAAAGAAGAAAAAAAAAGAATTTAGGCAATGAGACATACATTTCTTATACGATGAAAAAAATTTACATGGGACAAATTTGAAGCTATACTGAGTAGATTTTTAGATATTTTTGACGAATATTTTACGTAAGGGGATGTTCATGTGCAAAAAGCACAACAATTGGCACCATTTGTGTTTTTCCTTTGAGTCAAAGAAATTTTTCAGAGGCAGAGTCTTCTTGGAAAATTCTTCATGATCTAATATTCTCAATGAAGAACTCTTCGTATTCCTGGCAATATTTCTTTTTGGAAATTCTGTAATTCAACTTCACACAGGATTCTCTTCAAAGTCTGAACAATTGCTTGATGTTTTATTCCATCAAGCTCATATGGCTCATAGAATGGAATTCAAAACCACAAGGGATCACTTTCGTTCTAAGAATATATTTTCTTTAATGAATTAAGGAAGAGAAAGATAAGGTGTGTACTTCGCTCAGAAAAAAAAAGTTTGTAGAAAAGGAGTTCAAGTTTTGTAGTTTCCATATAAAAAGTTACAAATGGAGGTAGAATGTGGTTCCAATACAAAAGTTTGTAAAAAGGTTTGTAGTTTTACAGCCGAATTTGTAATTTAGCATCTTTACAAACTAAGTTTGTACAGCTACAAACCTTGGAGTTAAAAGTTTGTAACTCATTCAATATACAAACAAAGGTTTGTTCAGCTACAAACTTTGGAGTTAAAGGTTTGTAGGTCGCCTATTTTACAAACCTTTTGCTCTAGAACAAACTTATTTGTAAAGAGCTGTAACTGTAATGAAATATTTATTACTTTTTTATTTATTTCTTTATTTTTAATCTCTCAACATATAAAAAGCGGATTAATTGGGTTCTCGGTTAATTTTTCATAAAATTACATGTGCGAGTGTGTGCGAGTGAGAGAAATGGATTACAGAGGATGAACTGGGTTTACAATAGTGAATACTTTTTTTCTCTTTCAGATATTTGCCTGTTTTTGTCTAAATTAATAGATTTAAATGCAATTAGCCTTAGATTGGAAATTTATGATTACAAAAATTGCAAAACAATTGAAAACCTACTTAAAGTAGCGTTCATTCATATAAAAACCCGGTTATTTTCAGATAACATATTGTAAACGCACAAAACGTTGAATTCAAATCCAGGTTTAGTCAACATCAGTGGCGCTGTAGTCATTATCCGATATTTCTCCAGTTACGGTGTGAGCGAGTGTAAACATTTTTCAAATATAATACAATTTATTCAAAGAGAATTGCAAAAAAATGAGTTTTTTGGGTGGTAATCTTTAAATTACTGATGCTGTGCTTCATGCACAGTGTGTGGAAAGGAATTATGATGCAGTATACCCGTGATTAATCGGTATGGAAGTTTCTTTTCCGATGTAACCTCACTTTGTAAAAATTGTAATTTTCTCTAATTATTTCTCATGAATTTTCATCCATTGCTTCATTGCTTTTGCATCCTAGTCCGTAAGTAACAGCTGAGCCACAATCCCAACAGCCTTGGAATTTTATAGATCTGAATATAAATATGCGAGTCCAAGGGCAGTGTGAGAGCGGAAATTAAACAATTTTCCAAAGGAGTTAAAAAATAATTTAAAAAAAAATAACTTTTTGTTAATTGTTGTTATGAAAATATAATATAATTTACTTTAAAAATCTTGTGTTTGATATTTTGATATTTATATATTTCCTTCTCTAAATTGAAAACCAATTGAGTACGAAAAATCTTGTTTCGAGTTGTCTATATTTTGCGTTTATTCATATATTTAAATAATTATTTTAATTCACGAATCTGTCAAAAAAAGAAAAAAATCTGCAACCAATTGTACTACTCGGCATTCATTTTTCGCCAAAATATTAAAAATAAAGAACTCAGTTGGGAAGGAACATCACGTACTTATAATAATTAACTGCTTTAAAAAAGAATTTTACTTACTATTTTATGGCTTCTTATTATTTTCATTATTATTATTAAAAATAATATCGGTTTAAATTTCGAAAAACAGTGAAAATTGAAACTTTAATAGTTACAGCCCTTTACCTCCAAAGTTTGTAGCTGAACAAACCTTTGTTTGTAAAATGAATGAGTTACAAACTTTTACCTCCAAAGTTTGTAGCTGTACAAACCTTTATTTGTAATATGCTCAGTTACAAATTCGGCTGTAAAACTACAAACCATTACCTCCAAAGTTTGTTAGGTTACAAATTTACCTCCAAATCTACAAATCTTTTGACAAATCTTTTTTTTCTGAGCGAGTTTAGTTCTAATTTCTTTCTTAAGTCTCAAAGATTTGAAATAAAATTATTGCATTTTGATTAAGGGATGCCACAATGCCAGAAACTCCGAATCCCGAAAAATGGCAATCACCTATTCATAGTGAGTGTCGGTAGTCCGGAAGGGCTACAATCGGAATTAAGGAGAAGACACTATACATTTATCTCCTTTAGACACCGTTAAACCGACGATTTTGAATCGCTAAAAATGTGGTATTTTCAAAGATCTTTTACTTGGATTTAAGAAAGTTATGAATTAAGGTAAAGTGACCTCAAGTCGACCGGTTCCTCAATTCGGCCGGTAGAGTTATTTATTCAATTTATTCAATTTATCATTAACAATTTTATAGAAATTCACCATTAAAACATTCAAAAATATTGACCACCGGTCGAGTCGAGGAACCAGTCGATTCGAGGACACTTTAACTTACATGACTTCGGCCCTTGTTACTGATATTATTAAAGTTTAATTACATGTGGATACTACTTTAGAAATAAAATTGAAGCAGGTACATTTGAAATGTTGTTCAGTAAAACCCTGCATTTGGCCAAAATGAGGTATAATTTATTTATTTAATTTTGCAATTTCTTCTAGTAAATTCTTAGCAAAATGTTTAAATTAAAAAAAAAAATATTAGGACAATTTTCCAAATTTTTAATTTTTATTATCAGAAATATATTAATTTAGTAGGGGAGACCGGGGTAGCATTAGCCACCAAATGAAATATTTGATTGCGTATAATTTGTACAAAAAAAGTTTGTATGAAGCTAATAAAAATCTCAATGAATAGTAAGGGAAGTAAGGAAACCACTCTTCCTCAATATTCCTTCAAAGACAAAGCATTAGACACCACTATCTAATGCTATATGTGGCTAATCTGCCACGGTCTCACCAAAATCTTAATAATTTTTAATAAAACAAATCTTTCAAAAATATTTTTAAAATACAGAAAACAAACAATAAATTGAGTAATACTTATTTTTAAAGCTCGATAATTCAAAGGGAAGGTTGAGTAGGTAGATAGATCATTTAGCAAAGCAAAAGCGACAAATCGATAGATCGATACCATCTTTGTGAACACCAACTGAGCGCCACGATCTTTCAAAAAAAAAAAAGGTTGATAGAGCAGGACAATCTTTGCAAAGATTAGAACATCAGTACGAACTATGTAGAAATCAGGTTCATCTTTGGAAAGATTATCACGATCTTTGCAAAGATCCGTACATAGAATATGACCTAATGGAAAAAGACCGTTTAAGCAGCACAACTTTTGCAAAAGTCGTAAGATCAACACGATCATTGCAGAAAAAAATAAACAAAAACAGGTGATCGACTTAATCTCAGTAAAACTTTAGGATATCCATTCGATAGATTGTGTCAATCTTTGCAAAGAACTGAAGATCGGTACAGAGATTTATGCAGAGGTTACTCGATTTTTGGGATGAATGGTATGATCTAGTCAAACATTAGTAGATAGAATGGCCCTTGCTAAAATTTTAAAGGTCACCTAATCGCCATGATCTTTGTAAAAAGATTGTTAGATCAGCACGACTTTTGCAAAACTCATAAAATCAATACGATCATTGCAAGAAAAAACAAGAGATCGCTTGAAACTTAGCAAAAATTTCAGGGTTCAGTAGATCGATACGATATGTGCAGAGACCTACTCGATTTTTGGGATAATTGACATGGTCTTGTCAAAATCAGTAGATGGAATATCCTTTGCAATAATTCCGAAGATCAACCGATCGACATGATCTTTGCAAATAGATCGTGTGATCATCACTAATATTGCGAAAGTCAAAAAATTGACACGATCATTGCGAAAAAAAACAAGAGATCGCCTAAACTTTTATAAAAATTTCAGGTATCGATCACTGGTAAAAACAAAAGGATCAAATTGATCGAAATTTGATCGTTTTGAAAAAGGATGGAGCATGTTCTATTAAGATAAGTGTGCATTCAAAGTTTGAGACTTGATCCATCCTTTACAAAAGGATCAAATTTAAATCGATTTGATCTTTTTATTTTTACCAATGATAGATTACCACAATCATTGCAAAAGATCAGAAGATCGACACGATCCGTACAGAGATCTACTTGATCTTTGGGATAATTGGCACGATCTTATCAAAAAATCGGTAAACAAAATGGTTTTTGCATAAAATTCGCAAGATCGCCAAAATGTTTGAAAACGATCGACAAATTTGCACCATCTTTGTAAAGACTGATTGATCGGCTCAATTTTTCCAAGTATCAGAAGATCTATGCCATACGAAGAGCTTGACGGGTTCGAAAACTCTTTAAAAAGTCGACAGGATAGGACGATTTTTACCAAAGATTACTAAGAACAGCGCAATCCCTGCGAAGATCGACAAATATTTACGTCTATCGTAGATGATCAGGTATCGTATACTTTACAAAGGCTGGCAGTTGTCTACCCCTTCGGTTAATATCAGAAATTGTTTTCAAAAATTGCACTAAAAAAAAGATTTTTGGTTAAAAGTTTAATAAGGATTTGTCGAATGTGATCCCTGGTGGTTCCATTGCTTCTTCCTATTTTATAAAATTTACTATCCAGAGTATTATTTTCCTTTAGTTTTTCCAAGACGCGATAAAAGCGTATGAAAGTCATAAAAACTAATGTAATTTTGTATGATTGTCCTTTTTCTATTCCTTAGGAGACTTTTTGATAGTGTGACACTGTGCCAAAAAAGAGTATTTTTGTTAGAATTAAGAGACTCTCTCGGGGTGGAGAGAAGTCTGTGAGGCATCCTCTAAAGAATTTTGAGGCATATGGAAAGTGTGACGCAGGTTTATAATTCAAAAGTGAAAATTAGACTGAAGATAAGGCATTGTTTCATGTACTCTGAGGGTTATTGCAGATTATACAATGATGTGAGTGGGGTTCTCATTCCATTTTTTCCCACGTACTTTTCCTTTCTGGAAGCTCCGCGGAGGCATAAAAGCTCACGCATGAGAACCCCGCAGTGTTTGTGTACACATGAATTGGAACATGAATGTATAGTGAATGTGAATAAACCCAAAATACAGTAAACACTCTTATTATTATTACTACTATGGAAAGCGTGAAACCTACCCCTCAATTTTACACCACAGAATTCACTCGAGGTGAAAAATGCAAATCAACAATTTCAGCAGCTGTTGCCCTTAGATTCTTTCTTTAGAAATTCATGCCATGCCATTAACATGAAGTGTTTTCGTGAATTGGATGCTCATGAAGCCATGCTGTGTCTTCCTCTAACCTGGCCTAAATTATCTCTCTCCTGAACCCCAAAAGCTCCCTTGCCAAAAGCATTTCGCACTCAGTTGTGCTTGGAGCACAGGAAAAGAGTAAATAAAGTACAAGGGGTGACGATAAATGAATTGGAAATAAAAAGAACAAGAACCCCAGAGACAGAGAATTCGATTGAGGAAGGAAAAGGATTTCTTGAGATTGTTTGAATACCATCACCACTCCACAAAAGGCAATTGAACAAGTGTCAATGGTAAAATATTTTCACTCAGAACAACTTTCAACCCACAAAATTCCTGAGGATGTTACCACTTCAAAAGAATTTTTACAGAGAAAAATACTTCGTAAAAGTTTGTCGTATTTTGGGATTCTTTCTTTAATGTAGGAGAAATTGAAAATTTTTGCAAGAAAACAAAAAACTTGGATAATTCAACAGAATTTGCTGAAGACTTTCAGAAAGGTTTGTATTTTTACATTTATTTAGAGCTCAAGGAGCTCAAAGTTTTTCCCTTAGTATTTAACAAATTTTTTATGTTAAGAATATTATGTTATAAAGTCTAGGTAATTTTTTGGTATTTCCAAAATACTAAGGTAAAGAAGAAATCTTAAATCTAAACCAATTAAACTAACTTTACAAAAGATTGATTGATTTATTGAAAATATAAAGATGCACCAAGCTGCAAAAGCTGCCATATGTGCATTGGTGGGTTACATAGGTTTTTTTTAACATTATTAAATCTTAAAAATAAGAATGTTTGTACAGTACAGGCTTAGCCTTTCTTATATATCGTTATATAAATTAGTCATTTTGAGAAATCTAATTACTTTGTTTTCACATTCAATATTTTCTGACAGAATTTCAGCTATGTTTTGACTTAAACCTATTTCTTGTCGCTGTGTTAAATATTTTGTACATTGTGATAAAATATGATCTACAGTTATTTGTACATTACATACGTCACATATTGGAGGATCCTCTCTGTTCATGAGGAAATTATGAGTTACATTCGTATGTCCTATCCTTAACCTATTTAAGACTGTTTCATTTCTTCTAGAATGTTTATCATTATATTTATAGCCAAAAGGATCTTTTTTAACTTTTCTAAGTTTATTTGCAAATTCTGATACTTCATTCCATTTAAAATCTTGTACTTTTTTCCATTGCTCTTTTGTGAAATATTTTAAATCTTTTTGACTACAATCCTGATTATCTGGGAAATATTTATTAGTGGCATCTTTGGCTACTTTATCGGCCTTCTCATTAAGACTTACTCCACAGTGCCCAGGACACCAAAGGAGTTTTATGTTTGACTTATTTAATATCAATATGTCTCTTATTTCACTAATGATAGTGTCATTATTTTTAATATTAAGAATTGCTTTTAGTACTGACAAACTGTCTGTAATGATTAATCTTTTTGTCCCCAGTTCTAAGGGAACAGTACAAGCATCTAAAATTGCTTTTGCTTCTGCATAAAAAATTGAACAAAAGTTAGGGATTTTAACGCACTGTAGAACATTATCACTAGAGACCACACTGTAACCAGTTCCCAAATCTCCTTTAGAGCCGTCAGTAAAAATTTTTTCGTATGATTCGTATTTCAACATTTTTATATTAAATTCTGATTTAAATTGCATTGGATGCGTGTTATCTTTTTTATTTATACTTAAACTAATGTCAACTAAATCTTTATTAAATTTCCAAGGAGCATATTGGGGAATAATAGCTGCCTTACTGTCAAAACTACCTAAATTAAGGCCTGCTGATACCCTAAGAGCACTACTAACGAACGGTTCAGGAAACTTATCGTAAAGAGAAGTATTTTGCAGAAATTCGTGATTTGGATTTCTAAAATTATTTTTCTGTTTGTTAAAATATGAGACTGAATTTAAGTTCCTCCTATCTTGTAATGAGGGGAAACCAGAGGCTGCGAGAAGACTTGGAATTGGAGATGATTTGAAGGCTCCAAGTGAAAGTCTTATTGCCGTATTATACGAAGGGTTAATTATTTTCAAAATATTCTCTTTAGCCTGACCGTAAGCTTGGGAGCCATAATCAAATCTGCTCAGTAATAAAGACTCTACTATTTTGAGTAACTGTTTTTCTCTTGACCCCCATCGAGTATTACTTAAAGCTTTAATTAATTTTAAAACATTACTGGCTTTAACTTTCAGATTTTCAAGATGTGGTTTAAATGACATTTTTGAATCAAATGTAACTCCTAAAATTTTTGTTTCTATTACATTTGCTATAGGCTCCTGATAAAGATTAAATGAAGGTTCTTGGCAGTTTCTTTTTGGACAGAAATTAATGGCACAAGTTTTTTCAACAGAAAACATAATACCATTGTCATTTGCCCAAAGTTGGATTTCTGAAATTGCATTTTGCAAGTTTGACTTAACATTATTTTCATTTTTATCAGCACTAAAAATTACTAAATCATCTGCATACATCATAAAATCAACATTTGGACAATTGTCAAGAACCTGCGTCAGACCATGAACGGAAATTAAAAATAAAGGGACACTTAATACTGATCCAGTAACCATGCCATTTTTTTGTTCACACCAATCTGAAGCTTGGTGTCCATAAAGGACACTAAAAAGGCGGAATGATAGGAAATTCTTAATGAATTCAAACATTTCACCTTTCAAGTTCCATTTGGCAAGCTGATGTAACGTTACTATCCTCCAGGTTTTTTCGTATGCCTTTTTTATATCGAAACAAATAGCCGAAACATGATTTTTTGACTGCAAATTTAGGCTTATGAATTGTTGCAAGTAAACTAAATTATCTGTAGTTGACCTGTTATTTCGAAAACCCGATTGTTTTTCTGATAAAAGATCATTCTTTTCTATCCACCAGACTAATCTTTTAACAACCATTTTTTCTAAAATTTTACTTAAACAGTTTGTTAAAGATATAGGTCTGTAATTTTCAGGTTTACTAGGATCTTTATTCGGCTTTTGAATAGGGATTATATGAGCCTTTCTCCACTCATCAGGGAATATCTTTTCTTGGAAAATTCGATTAAAAAGTTGTAGCAATTTAAATTTGGAATAGTCGTCTAAGTTTTTTAGCATGCTATATGTTATCTCGTCTGGACCTGGTGATTTACCTTTAGAATTACTAAGAACTGCTTCTAATTCTTCAATAGTAAATAATGAGTTCAAATCCTCAGGGCTCTCTTCATTTGTTGGTTGAGGCAAAGGATTTGATTCCAGGAATAGTTTACGTTCTGCAAAATTTGGATTGTCAAAATTGTCATCAGAGTTCTTACAAAATTGATCCGCTAGACTTTGACAGATTAGGCTTGGATCTGATACTAAAGTGGAGTTATGTTCTAATTGATATATCGTTTGAGTCTTAAAATCCTCCGCAATTTTCTTTACTTTATGAAACATATCTTTGACAGATGTATGGTGGTCAATAGATTCTACATAGTCGTTCCAAGTTTCCTTTTTAGATTTTTCAATTAAGTTTTTATATTTGTTTTTCAAACGTTTATATTCTGCAAAATTTTCTTCAGTTGACATTCGTTTAAATTTTTTTTGAGCTCGTGTACACTCTTTTCTCAATGCATCTATTTCCTCATTCCACCACGGGACGGTCTTATTTTTTGGGATTGCTTTAGTCTTAGGTATAGATATTTTAGCCGCGTCTTGAATTACAGAAGTAAAAGAATTTACTGCTTCAT
This sequence comes from Phlebotomus papatasi, assembly GCF_024763615.1. Lineage (NCBI taxonomy): Eukaryota > Metazoa > Arthropoda > Insecta > Diptera > Psychodidae > Phlebotomus > Phlebotomus papatasi. Next base: position 93,305,875 of record NC_077222.1, on the reverse strand, counting down.
TTATCTCAACATTATCAAGATTTACTAGATTTCTGGATACCGATAAAGAAAATTTAGACCAATCAGCTGAATTTTCTTTCCATCGGGTTCTTCTCATCAGATCAGGAAGATTATCTGGTAATTCAATCCTAATAGGAAAATGATCGCTATTGAAATGGGTCTCTAAAACTTTCCATAACATTCTAGGAAAAATTTCTGGGCTACACAAAGATAAGTCTATTGCTGAGTAAGTTTTATGCCCAGGATGTAAATAAGTGTTAGAACCAGTATTTAATAAAGCAATGTTATTGTTATTGATGTAGTTTTCAATAGTACGACCTCTAGTATTGGTATCTACTGATCCCCATATTCTGTTATGCGCGTTAAAATCACCAACTAATAAAAATGGTTTTGGTAGATTTGTTAATAAATCATTAAGATCACTTATATTAATATTTTCATTTGGCCTTAAATAAATTGAGCAAATTGTCAAATTACCTAATATTGAAGTTTTAATTGCCACAGCATCTAAAGAGTTTCTAATGTTCAGTTCTGAATATTTAATTCCTTCACGAATAAATATAGCACAGCCACCATTGGAAGAATTAATGATATCTTTGTTTGAGATCATTTTAAAATTTCTCAAAGAAATATTTTTGTTAGACGTTAAATGTGTCTCTTGTACACAAATTACTAAGTTTGTACTGTCTTTTGCAATTAATTGTAAATCTGAAAAATTATTACTAAGACCGTTTATATTATATTGAATTATAGCCATAGTTAATTGTTAATATAAATTGGAAAATTATTTATCTGCTTCATTAATCACTTTACAAAAGAGATTGAATGAAGTTTAATTTTCTTATACTATTTAAGTAAAAGAAATTATGACCTATATGGGATTCAAACCCGGAACACTACTAAAATAGATTGATTGTTCCATCATTTAAGCCACTGCGAGCGTTTTTAAAATCAATAATTACCCTAAAATAATAATCAATTAACTTATTGAAATTGGTTTATAAGAAGTAAAAAAACAAAGTAGGGGAAAGTACTCTCCCTTCGAACGTTCATGCCTTCGAATAATGTGAATTTTCTTTGATTTTTCCTAGAGATTTATACACAATTATCACATAATTATCAATAATTGATGATAATTTAACTAATATTTAATAAAAATGTGTAAATCTCTTAGAAAAATAAAAGAAAATGCACATTATTCGAAGGCATGAACGTTCGAAGGGAGAGTACTTTCCCCTTTATTATTTCATTTTTAATTTTAGTTATTTTAGTTTAAATTTTCTTACACATTTAACAAAATAAATTTTGAAAATTTCCTGATCAATTGAAGAGGTTTTTAAGTTTAGTTTTCGAAGTTCGTCAACCAAACTAAGCCGCCAGTGGACGTTTATATAACTCATGATATATTATAAATATATTATAAATATCGCTCAATCGATATTACTGAGGCTTAACTAAAAAATAAATTTTTATCAAATCTGCTTGTAAGTTTTTACAATGTCTTTATTTTGATCCCATATTTTTGCATTTCAGAAAATACAATAAGAATTTTTTAAGTTGTTTGATGTAGAGTTATTTTCCGCTGGCTTTTATACTGTAGGGGAGACTGGGGCAAAATTTGTCAATTCTAAAATTTTAGAATTTGATATTTTCCAAGATAAAAGAGACCGATGCTTTAAATTTTTATCATAGATTGCCTTCATGAACCTCAATAAACGTCAAAGGTTTTAAGGAATTCGAGCAAGGAATACAGAAAATAAAAAATATTGAAATTTTGAGCCCTGTTTTTAGAATATTTGTTTTTCAGGAGATATGAATTGTCATTAACTTACTTTCCGAAATTGATGCATTAGTGTGTGTTTGCTATATAATTTGGATATCCTGAACGCGAATCTGTTTTTCGTTTATAAATTTTATAAACTGATTTTTCCTATAAATGTAAATTTCCTATAAGAATATGCTAAATAGAAATCATTCAGATTCACTGATAACTTGTGAAAAAATAAAATATCCGTTTTGGCAAATTTTGCCCCAGTCTCCCCTAATACCTAATCAGCGATATAAATATAAACTTGCCACTAAAAACATTAAGATCAAGAGTTATATTTCTTTCTCCATAAATTTTTTTTAAAGACATTTTTTTAATCTTTGTTTAACAAAATTGACTGAGATTTTTCACTTAGATTTCTCATTGTAAAATTTACCCATTCAAAATAATTTAATAAAAAACAGTGGTATAAGTGCTTTATTTCAATTTAGATAATTTAAAGAAATATACGTGAAGCATAAGCGAGAGGCGAATTAATTTTTTTTTTTGGAAGTTTTCAATTCTTAGAAAAGTTTACAAAGTTTCCTTTTAAAAATTTCTTGAAAAGTAACATTTAAAAATTCCTGTTTTTGTTTTTATTATTGAGATGACTAATAAGAATAAGTGCTTTAAAAATATTTGTAGGTATAAGTGGTATAAGTTCATTAAACTGTAGGATAAGTGTATCAAATTCCGGCCAGTTTACAATTTCGTGAAATCGTTTGAAAGCGTGGAATCGTTTGAATTTCCCCCAACATTTCATATGATTTTGATAGTTTCAAGTTTCAACTATTGTTTACTTTTTGTTTGTTAGTTGTCATTTTTAGTGCATTTCATTAGTTTTATTTTGATACCACTCTCGTTAAAAAATATTGATTTTTAGTTGAGATATCTCAAGAAGATGGAGGGAATCCGACAACAGATAGTTGACATTTACCTACAAAATCCAAATGCGACTTATGCGGAAATAGAAAAACTTACCGGAGAAGAGCTTGTCAAGAACCTGATGAGGGGAATTAAGAAGAAGCTGTGGGAGTTTGCAAACCAACCGGAATAAAGCAAAGAAATGCTTCAAAAGAATCACCATAAAATGACCTTTCCAAATCTGCATTAGGTTTTTTTTTATCTACTGCGACTAAGATTTGTGAGCCATTTTTCCATGGGGAAATTCATTCGATTCCACGCTTTAGCTATTAAAATTTAATATTATAATTGGCCAAATTTATTTAGGGTAAATTGGTACAAGTTGGACAATGGCAAAAGTTGGAAAATTTCGCTGGGACAAGTTGGACAGGCAATTTTTTCTTGATAAATACAGTACTAAATTTTAATTAGTATATTTTTCTATGTTATAGTTTAATTATTTGGTTCCTTGTGCTGCAAATAAAGTGAAAATCCATTCATATGAATAAGATTTAACGTATAAAATTCTCACCTCAATTGACAGTGTAACTTTTCACCGTCGAAAAAATACATCGATCGGCCATTTTTTCCTAATAAAAACACAAGAAGAGTGACTTTGGTTTTTCGGTTCTGTTGACATTTCTCAATATTTCTGGCAAATTTTAGTGGAATAAAGTGTTTAATCTCGATAGTTAACGGTACGTAATGGTTTTATTTGATATAATTACTAACTGTATGAAGAAAAAGTGCTTATTTGAAGCGTGAGCAAAAGTGACAAGTTGGACATCCGGAGATACGATTGTATTGCAGGGGTTTTCTTTTTATTTCAGATGGGTAAAAAGGCAAATAAATTGAAAAAGTACAAATCCTATACTCAAGACCAAGTGAACAAAGCACTGGAAGCTTTTCGTCAAGGAAAGTCACTAAGTCAGGTGTCAGTATTATTTGGGGTGCCAAGAACAACACTTTTTAATAAGCTGACCGGGAAATGTCCGGAAGAATGCTCTGGGGGAAGGCCTCCTACGCTGCCAAAAGATATAGAAGATGAGCTCGTTGAATGGATTTTAGGATGCAGTGACAAGTGGCATCCTATAACAAAAGATCAAGTCCTCAACACTGTGCAAATTATTTGTAAGAAGTTCAAGATTGTCAACGAGTTCACCGATGGAAGGCCAGGATACTCTTGGTTCAAGAGCTTTTTGAACAGATACCCAGAATTGAGACTTCGTACACCAGAAGCATACACAACCCAAAGAGCTGGTATTACCACTGAGTGGTTTGAGAAAACTCATGAATATTTAAAATCCAAAGATCTTCTGGAACTTCCTCCTGATCGCGTCTTTAATCTTGACGAAACGGGTGTAATGCTTTCGCCCAAAGGTGAACAGGTATCTATTATTATTCTATGGAGTTTTTAAATTCATGTTTGAAGTTCTTTGTGACAATTCGTATGATTAAAGAAAACTAAAAGAAGAGGCTATGCAAGAAAAAAAAAGAATTAGACTTCAGAAACAGGAAGGAAGGTTCAAAATAAAAGAAGAAAAGGAGCAAAGCAAGAAAATTAAAATATCCAAGAAAAAGATTTAATAAATAATATGTATCTAAGCCTTAATGTTTTTTACTTTTTAATTATACACTTTACCCTAGTGGTACAATTAATTCAGTGTGTATGGCATTCAGTAAAAAATCTTGAAACTTGCACAACCTTCCCCTACGCATTGTCCAAATTCCCACGTCCAACTTGTCCCACCCTGTCCAAATTATATTGTTTTGCACTCACGTATTTTTCTTGTATTTAAGAACTTTTCAAACTGTTTTTCAAGAATTTCCATGAAACGGTAATATTCTAGAAGAATCAAGGAGCAATTTATGTATGTCATTAGGGAAAAATGTATTTATAATGTCTTTAATCTTTTATCAAAGTTCGAGCCTCTGGAAATTGTTCCAATTTATGCAACTTACCCTACAACACATTGAGAAAAATGAATTGTTCGAACGTACGAAGAAGAAATCATATAAAATTAGTGCACTTTTTCCTAAAACTGTCGTTTTTGACCAATGTTAAAAAATTTCTAATTTTGTGAAAATGGTTTTATTTAGCTATGAGTTTTGTAGAAGTATTTTATTCAATTTGAACATGCATTCATTTTTCTAGCAAAGCAGTTGCCGTTATTTAATCCCATGAATTAGATACGATTGCTTTATCGGATCGGCTAAAGCTTAAAGCTTTTAAAGCTAGCTTAAGACAAAAAAATCAGTGGAAATAAAATATTTCATGAGATTCAATACATATTTATTTGCAAGAATTAAATTGGTTTCTGCTTCAAAATTTAAAGCTGGACAAGCAAGGTATTTTTCACAAAAGAAGAGTTATTAAAATTTTCTTCGCCCCTTTTTCATAAATTCAACTTGGCTTTATAGAAAATAAAATTAAACTATCACTTAATGGAACAAACTGCCTTCATAGATTAATTTTCAATCAAGATTTTTCTCAGTGTTCTTGAGATTCTCCCTTCGGGGCAAATCGATAACATTTTACAACGGAATTGGTAAGATGGAGACTGAATAACACCGAATCAAAAATTGGAAATTGTTGCAACTCTTTGCAAAAAATTCAATGATCCCAAAAATAATTGTGGACGCTGAGAAAATTGGGGCACACAATTGTGAAAATACTATTTTCTCACTATCGTCTTCCACTTTGCCAATTGAGGCACTTCTTGCTCCTCAAGTTCTCTCTCCCCCTAATAACTTCTCAATGGCTCTACTCTGGATCCTCCAGAGCAATTCAATGGGGTTTTGGGGGACGAAAAAGAGCTAAAAGAAGAATCAACAGAGAGTGCAAGAAGCAAATATCGAGATGGGGTAATTGTTGATGCTTCAACATCCACTCTTGGCCACTTTGCAATATGACACAAAAGGATAGAAAATCCATCACTGTGTCATTTACGCCCAGATACTCTCCATCAAGGGATGAGGGACTTTCTTCCTGGTTGACTTATGGAGGATTTGCAGTAATAAACTCATACATTTGGATGAAGATTTCTCAATGGAGACGCCTGGTAGCCACGAGTTTTGCACTCAAGATGATTTATCGTCAGTTCTGGTCGATTTTTCAAGAGCTGCAGAAATGGCAGATGGCTTCATAAGAGATTTCTCCTCTCCAGGGACTCTTTTCTAATTAAGCTGCACTTTTCACATTTGATTAATTGTCTAAGATCCTTTAGAGAAATGAGAACGTTTCACTCAATTTTATTCTTTCTACGAGATATTCTCTTTGACATCCCATAAAGTTGCATGAACTTTGAGGAAGGTAAGTGACACATTTTTAGAGATTTGCACTATCAATCAATCAATTGAATAAATTTAATTTACGATTCATTCTTGGATCTCACGGACAACACTGTAAAAAAGAATCTAAAGAGATATTGGATCTAAAGAGCCCTCATTCATCATTTGAATTCAATAAAGCTAAAAGGCATTTTTTGATGAATCCGCATTCAAAATTTCAATAAAGATGGTTCTTGAATATTTTGCACAATTATGCATTAGCAGTGCTTTTGAAATCTTTTTTATTCCAACGTTTTTCGACATTAAAATGCGTTCTATCATACTTATCAACCGTCAAAGAATATTTCATACTTCAGATTGTGTTTTGAGAGAGCCCTACACAAGATATTATAAAATCACGCTATTCAGGCAGAACTTAATTGATGGCCACGCGCTCTTTCATCCATACAAAACCCTTTTATGAATAAATAGTTTTAGATTTCAAAAGGTATTCCCTGTAGAAAATATCCTAAGATCTTATTATGCTTCAACCTATATTAAGACATTATGAAGAAGACCTCCTTCCAGGATAGACCTAAGATAAAGTGGTAGAAGTAAATTCAGGATCTAGTGTCCCAATTAGGGACACAGAAAGCTAAAATCCCGAAGAGACAAAATACATAAGGAGTGGAAATCCTGAATGGGCCATAATTTCCAATAGCCAAAATTCCGAAAAGCCAAAATCGCGAAAGTTAAAATTCCGAATTGTTCAAAATCCCGAATGGATCGATAGGTCAAAATATAGGTCAAAGTCCAAAGAAACCAAAATCTTGAGTGAGCTGAAATACCGAATAGCCAAAATCTAAAACAGACAAAATCTCAAAGAGCAAAAATTCCGAAAAGCCAAAATCCCGAAGGCCAAAATTCTCGAAAGTGCCAAAATCTCGAAAGCCAAAGTCCCAAATGGTCGAAATCTTGAAAGGGACGAAATTATACGGAGGATAATATGTGGAATAACTTTCCCAAAACACAGAAAATTTCCCTCTGTCTCCATCGAGCGCGGGCGCAATCATAGGAGCAGCATGACACTTTGAGGAATTCGAGATTTTGGTTTTCGGGATTTCGACCTTTTTGGGATTTTGGGCGTTCGGGATTATGGTGTTCGGGATTTGACTTTCGGAATTTTGACCAGTAGGGGAATTCTGTAACAATATGACAATTCCATATGACAAATTTAGAAGTTTTTGTGTGGTAAATTCGGAAGAACAAATTACAAAACCGATTGATATCAGTTACTAAAAGTAAAAGTTACTTGAACGTTGTCCTGCTCAGGAATTTACCAGAGAAGATTGTCATGTGACATTTCTTTTAAAGTAAAAATGATTACTTGACATAAAAAGTGAATATAATACGGGATTCAGCTAAGGCTTAGCCATATGACTTATCTTCTCTAATTTTGTTTCAATCAAGATTTTTTGGAAAATTATCACTTAAGATTGGACAATATGGGCAAGCGATCCATTAAATTTTGAAAAACCTATAAACTTGGTTGTTGTTTTGAATTTCGAGATGATCGAGAACAGCGGTAAACCTCAGGTCTGAAGCCGGAATAATAGTTAAACCACACGGCTTATGCTTTGATATGAAGACATGAAGGCTGCATTATAGCCTGGCTCATACCTGAGCCCAACGGGCAAACAATTACTCCGACTCGAAAATGACTGGGTTTTGTTGTAAAAGAAATGGTCAAAAAATTACTCCTAATTGGAATCTTAAAAATTAGTCGTATTCGCGTCGAATACATTACTCAAAATTGAGTTAGTAATACATTAGTTATTTTACTAGCTTTTTATTAGCTTTTCCTCCTAATGTTACACTATAATATTATTGAGAAAACACGCGAAATTGCCAACTACTTTGCGAATTCACAGCACAGAATAATTCTATTTGACAAGTGAAATTTCCCCTCAGACATACCCAGCGAGGGGATGATTATTCATAGGGACACTGGTAGTCACTGAAAGAACTCATTTTGGCGCGTCATATTTTAGTCGTGGGCGAGTAATCTCAGAGTTATTACGACGCCAAGTGACTTTCGTAATAACCGTCATATTATTCCCCACTTTCCGTCATTCGACGCTCTGACGACCGTCACAGAACTCATTTATGGATCCAGAATACATACATCTAACAGTAATACTCTTCCTCAAGATTGCCGTTTTGGAGGTTTAATCATATGGCTTAACTCTCTTAATTTCATATCTAGCAAGATTTTTGGGAAAATCTTAAAGTAGGATTGGATATTGCTGAAAAATTATCCACTAACGGCAGAGTATTTAGCCGCGGAACCGATTCGTCTTACAGATTACTCTCTCCGTTCCGAAAAAAAGTCGTACGTTTTCCAGTATATTTTATGTGAAAACATGTACGACTTTATAATTTTTAGGATTTGAATCAGTTTCAAAACTGATTCAAATCAACAATAGCAAAATAGTTCATGTTCAATACTCTTCGCTTTTGAATGTTCTCTTTAAGCACATTACAATACCTTTATAAATGTAACATTGACTGCAGTAAGTTGGGTAGTTTAGGGAAAAATGATTGGCCAGTTATAACAGAAATATTAAATTGTAAATTTCCAAAAATAGGGAAATTTGTTTTATAGAACTATCTTGGCATTTAGGTTTTATTTAAAATGATTTATTTTAATATTGTATCTGATCGTTGATCAGTATAATCTTCAGTTCTTGCGGTGTTCTTAAATCAAAACCCATTCCGGGTATCTTATATTGATTCTCTTTCGATTTGAGAAAGAGGCAATCCTCTGACGAACGCTATATCACATCTTTCACATACACTGTATCACAAACAAAATCATATACAGACAAAATTTAAGATTAAAAGGATTACACATTGCTCTTTAGTTTGAAAAAAAATATAATAGATCAATCTGCTGATTTATTAGCCCGAAATGTTTTGTCAATTAAGATTTCCATTTCCTGACCAAAGATTTATCAAAATACTGCTTGATTTTTTGTAGTCATTCGATTTGTAAGAAATGATGTGGCGGATGTAGCATACCCTGGCAAGTTGCCTAAAATTTGAAGCCACTTTCTCATGCTTCGATTTAAATTTATATGGGATTATTTTTGCACTCGCGACCGTTACGCTATATATCTAAGAATTGAGAAGTTATTCCGTATTATAAGATACCTTTCCGTATGGAGGGATAAATATACTAAATTTTTGTTTAAATATTTTTTTTACTCGGAGCACTGTGAGTTGAGTCCGAGATCAATTTAGGAATTGGTTTCAAATAAAAAGGCCAACTTGCCACGGGGTTAAGCATACCTATACCCACCCTTTGCAGGTTAAATACAGGAAGGTGTATGAGATCCAGATGTCATGAGGTTGATGATAAATTCTGGAAGTGCTAAATAAGGATCACGACAAAGTGGTGTACATATCAAAATATTTCCTTTTAGAGTTAAGCTTTGAAGAATGTAAACGACTCTTATACTTTGAGTAACGTAATTATAAAATTCTGAATTTCTTAGAGAATTCCGGAGATTGCCTTCTCAAAAGAAAATCTTTTTTAACTAAGAAAATCTCTTCTGAGATTTCGTTAGTAGAAACGTGAATCATTCTATCTATGTTTGAGTTGATCTCTCTTAGGCAAAAGAAGAAGCAATAATTATCGAGCATGGCACTTTATTCTGATAATCTGGTATGTGAAGGAAATGGAATTATTGTGACTTCCTTGTCTCCATCTTATCCCTTTTATCCTCAAGGGTCTTTCACAAGTGCCACTGTCTCCAACTCTGATGTATTCCCATTGAGATCATCCAGAGTAATTAAATTGAGCATCATACTAATCGACTTGCAATTTCTTAGTCTTGTTCTTTCCCACCCAAAATCATCTTATATTAAACCGTGATTTATCGCTATTCTCTGAGAGATTGTCTAAGATTACCAAATTAATTGCTCTTTCTCTTCACTTGAATTTCGCACTTCAATTCGAGTGGTTGTTTATTTTTCCACCCTCCCAAAAACGACCAAGACAACGAGGGATTTCCTTTTTTCTCACCATGAATCTTCCAAGGGGATAGATTTATCCGGTAGCTGCACTACAAGAGAACTGAAGTGATAGAATTTAACTACAGCATGAATTTGAGGAGATATCCACTCAACCGTTAAGATGCAATATAAACCACTTTTCTTTTTCTCACTTTTCCTACAACAGGGGTGTAAGAGACCGAAATGCACAACTTCCTGCGGAATATTTCGGGTGTTCAACAGGACAATAAATCTATTTATTGAAGCATGAAGTCACCATCAAAGTCCATTTCTCGTATTTATGCCCAACCACAAATGGTCCCCTTTCTCTTTTCTGGGGATACTATTCTCTTGGAACACATTTTGAGGGGGGTTGTTGAATTTTTTACAGCTTGAAATATTACTCAAGAAGTCAATAAAAATGATGAGAATTTTATTGAGAATGACGAAGGGATTCGTGGTTTATTGCACTTCAAGAATTCACACAATTTTCCTTGTCTTGACGAAATGTCACCCCAAATTGAAAGGGTACATTGCTTCCCAATCGGAATGGAAATTACTGTATTAAACATTCTGCCGTTGGAATTTAAATTAAGGATTCTAAGCTGAGCTTTCCACCCTCTCTCCAAAAGGTTTCCCAAGAACACTTGAGAAAGGAACTGAACTTATGCCTTGATAAAATCTCCGCTGTGCTCCGGAAAATTCTCTCCGAAAGCACTCTCTGCGCAGGATCTACTCTCACATCCACCGAGAGCTTTCCATCGACCAAAAGCTTCGACAAATTGGCGCAAATACAAAAAATTAGCGAAGAATGATAAAATAGCACAATAATAAGTCATTAAAAATTACAGAGTAAATACTTTGCGATATTATATCTTATCGCAGTCTCTCAAGTAAATGTGCAATTAGGAAAATTGCTATGGGAAAATTGTGAACACAAACAGAAAGTTTGATAAGAGTTTCTCGCTACTTTTGAATAAAATGGAGCGCTTTTTTTCCAAAAATACGATAGAAAAGTTACTCAAAGTAAAATGGCAATATTATTATTTTTAGACCTGGTAAACTTTGCCGAAAATGTACCTATGATGGGAAGTAAAAATATTTATTCTTTGTTGATTTAAGAAATTACATGGCAACTTCATCAAAGTTAGCACCTTCTTGTGATTCTGGAAGCCCTTCCCGACTGGCCAATGATTGCTGAGTGACACCTATTGATTTTAGTAATGCTTATTGTTATGTATAGGGATAAGTTGATATTTCAAAAGATAATTTTCCGACCAGTAGTGCAGTATTGAAAAATTTTATGAATTTTTAGTATACAATTGATAATAGAAACTAATTGAAGCAATATACCAATGTCCTTTACATTCTTGAAGTTTTCTTAATGATCGTAAACCATTTACACGCCGTTAGTGCATGCTTTTATAATATGATATTTTAAATTACAACTTCACTCAAATTTCTCGTTCCTGCATGAGACTTTTAAATCTTTTGAATTGTTAGGTTTTCATCAAATTAATGACAAAATCTGGGCCAGCTCCACAAAAATATGTACTTTTTATGAGCTTCAGGGATAGGACCAGTAACACTTTATAAACCTTAGCTGTAGCATTTGTTGTCCTCAACCTGCAATATGATAGCTCGCGTGGACAATAGCACACCTCTACCTTCAGACAAAAGATATGTTTTAGGACGGTACCCGCTAAATTTCGAAAGCCAGAATTTTCGAAACGTAGAAAATTTATATGCCTTGAGATCCGCCACTACGTTGGGTCCGTGATTGCCCATAACGCATTGCAGGTAATCTGTCATGTTTTCCTTGAACTTAATGTTTAAATGGATCTTTCGGTCTATCAATGAGTATTGATAGAAAATTTATCTTTGCCCCTAGGAATTGTGGCTGCAATCGTGAAAACAGCTATAGAAATTTTTGGTTTTCTGAATTTTGGTCCTCTCGGGACTTTGTACTTTTCGGGATTTAGGCTTTTGGGATTTTGAACTTTTCGGAGTTTTTGGTTTTGAGGACTTTCACTCATTTGAGATTTTGGCTTTTCGAGATTTTGACCGATATAAGAGATTTTGGTTTTTCGGCACTAATTACCCATGCGGGATCTCAATCCAAACGTTATTTTGGATTTTGGGTTTTTGGATTTTTGGATTTTGGCTTTTGGGATTTTGACTTTTGAGATTTTGACCCATATATATATATATATATATATATATATATATATATATATATATATATATATATATTTGGATTTTGGAATTTTGGTCATTTAGAATTTTGGCTTTTGGGATTTTGGCTTTTTTGGGATTTTGGCTTTGGAAATTTTGGCCTTTCGAGATTTTGGCCCTTTCGGGATTTCGACCCAAATGGGGTTTGGGATTTTAGCTTTTCAGGATTTTGATCCCTGGATTTCGACCCAAACAAGATTATGGTATTTAAATTTTGGTATTTTGACCTTTACTGGATTTTGGCTTTTCGAAATTTTGATTCACTCGAAGATTATGGCTTTCGGGTTGTTGGAAATTAAATTGAATCACTTTCCCAATAATTAAAGTAAAATTTCATTTATTTTAAAAATTTCATATTACAAGGTGACTTTTATTGCGCTCAGAAGGAAGGAAGCTGGAAGGAAGAGAGAAAGAAGGCATATTTTGCGGAATAACATACATCGAATTCAGTTGTTCCGGAAGGCATCCTTCACCTTGGAGAAAATTTTTCTGGTCTTTGCGACCACGGATTCACTGAATTGTATTTTTTTGTTAAAGGTCAGGTCAAGGGCAAAACCCGAGGGAAAGTAAGGTAGGAAAGTCTACTAATTCATTTCATATTTGAATATCTTTAAGGTTGGTCAAAGTACATTCATTTTCTGATCCTTGCAACCATAGATTCATTGAACTGTATTTCCCGTTAAAGGCGAGGCCAAGGGCAAATCCTGGAGTATTATAGCCTTAATATTGAACCTATTTGTTTGTAAATGATTTGAGAACTCATGAAGAGGGGTCTAGGTAAGAAATAAATTAAAGTAGGAGAATGGTTAGACAAATAAGGCTTTGAAGAATTCAACAAGGAACGAAATTGATAGGTTTGGCATCAACCCAATAGGGTAAAGTGGTACAAGTTGGACTATGGTACAAATTGAACAGGGTTTTTTCTTGATAAATTTAGTACTTCATTTTTATTTGTATATTTTTAATGCTTTAATTTTATAAGTTGGTTCCTTGTGTTTAAAAACAAATTTAGTACTATATTTATCAAGAAAAAATCCCTGTCCAACTTGTACCGGCAAATTGTCCAACTTGTAACACTATGTCCAACTTGTATCACATT